>NC_132938.1:19536742-19839772 GCF_034638445.1 Ciconia boyciana
AATGCTTCCCTTCACATGGAAGGACTTAAAAATATATTTGAAGCACGTAGATTGTGTCTGTGCTCTCTGTCTGGAAAAGTACTAACGCTGAAATTGTGCTAGATAGGTTAAAAAGAAAGTAATTTAAAGAGCTCCGGACCAATATTTTGAGATCACCTGTGAAAACAGTAGAGTCTAAAATTGAACAGAGCTAAAGAAAGAGCAGTATGGAAGAAGGAAAAGATATTCTGACATGCTTTCTTTTCCCCAAGCTGGGAACCAGTTAGGGTTCAAATGGCATCCTAAGACTGCTACCTAGAAATTAATTTTAGAATGTAGTTTAGATTCAGCCATGAATATAGCCTTATCAGAGGACAGGAGAACTGTGAAATTAAATATATACATACCTATATACACAACATGGGAGTGGCTGGAGGTAACAGTGATTCACACCATACATTCTTCTTTAGCATTATCAATATGCTTCAAACGCAAAATTCCTCACTCGTAACTTCAGCCATTCTTTCTTTCTCTTCCCTCTGAGGAATATCCCTCTGACGCATTTGCAGTGTTTTGCATGAGAAGAGAAAACTTGAGCTCCGTATTGAGCTCCCTGCAAACAGCAGGGTCTGGCAGAGGGAGCCCACGGGAGCAGAGGTTGTTGCCAGTAGCAAGCTCTTCCACGGAAATGTAATGCAATGGTACTGATGGCTGGAGCAGAGTCTCTACCACTTCTTTTCAGCCTTGCTGCATATGAGGAAGGCAGCCCATAGGAAGATGGCAAGATGAGTTTGCTTCTGTTTCCCAGTATCCACTTTCTCCACAATGTAGGCTCCACTGCTTCGTCAGTGAAAGGATCCTGCAGAGCTGAGCTGTGGTACACATCCATCCAAACCCTGCATAGGATCCCCACAGTATCCCATTGCATGTCTTCCACCTCCCAGCAATAGAACCAGGCTCAGGATTTTTCCCATGGTTATACCTCTAGAAACCCTCCAAACCTAAAGCTGTGACTTTTTGATGCCTGTTTTGCAATCTGCCTGCCATGGTCTGTGGGCTTGACTATTTCCATGCTGGCAGAGTTTTGTGTGACTTTATTTTTGAAGCAGTATTTTCATCTCATTGCTTGCAGCACTTTTCATTTCAGTATAATTTTTCTTCATCTTCTGTGGCTGTTTTGTATCTTTGCACTATTTCCTGCTGACATTGCCAATCACTAACAGCATGTGTCGTCCTGTAGCTTCCTCTTTTGGACAAAGTTCTCATTGTTCTCCTTTGTCCCCAGCACTAATCACTTGAAATATGAACAGCAAATTACAAGGAGAAAGTTTGCCTCTGCTTTTTCCAGGTTCTTTTCTGAACTGTTATTGCAGTAGAGACTACTTTGCAGTTGAGCCACAGATTACTGTATTTTGACAATTTAGTTGTGTGTCGAGTGACAGTGATTTCAGACCAGTTCTTTATCCATGTCATACATTAACCATCTCTTCCTATCTGGTATCTCACTGTGAAAGTGAAATATCAGTGTAATCTTTTCTACACTGCTAAGCAATGGATGGATCGGAAATACTGGTACAGCAAGACAAAGCATCCTCTTTGAATTTATCAAAATACAGAAACATACATTCACTCCTCAGTGAATAACGTATTGGTATGAACTGCATGTGATATTCTACCCATTCGATATTAGGATTCTATTGTACTGTCTATGCTCAACTATGGCTGCGTGTACCATCTTCAATACATTAGCAATGACTCCCTAACAAACAACTTCTTTGCTGTGGCTTTCCACCATGATCTTTTTGATAGTTCTGTCATTTCTACATAGAGAGTTTCTCCATATTTTCAAAAAACATACATGCAGATATAATATGCTGGTTTTGACTACAGGAAGAACTGAACTTCCATCACATGTTTTTTCACAGATCCATTTACATTGTATCCTTGCTAGGTGATCTTACAACATGTTAGTTAAGTAAGACTCTAGCAAGCACAGGATAAAATGCTACAAAAGAAAGCACAGCATGTAGCTTTTTTGCTTAATAATAGATTTAACCCAACTGCTAGCCTCTGTAAAAATAATGGAGTGCATTGTTCTGATAAATGCAGGGAAAATACCAGAGAACTATTTGATGCAATATTTAGAGAGTACGCAGAATGACTTTTAAAACTATGCTATAGTCCCTGTAACTGATAAGCCGTGAATCATAGGTACAAAAGTCTGTGGAGTCTAGGAATATGGTGATACCTCCTAAGCTAAATATTTATGTGCCAGCTCTAACAATATGAAGTTTGTGATGTCACAATAATGCTGATCCTTCGTCTCAATGAGATGTTAATTAATGTGCTTAGTAGTTGCTTAGTAATAGGGGCTTTGAAAAGTTAGGCAATATTAGACATTTCACAACTTCTCATTTGAAAATAACAAAATCAAGTGGACAGTAAAAGAACCAAACATTTGGCATATTATAGCCTGATACTTAACTAGATATGAGAGCTTTTGAGATTTTCCCATAATCGAAGAAGTTCTGCAGGCAGGTAAGGTTAGCAGACCGGAGGTTTTTTCCTTTCATATGGGGACAATTCTCAATGATCTAGAATATTATTCAGAGACATTTTGAAAAACTGCACAATTTGCAGGGAGTCATTCCTCATTCTGATGATTTACATAGGTGAAACTTGTTTTGTGCATGAAGCTTTGCAATCTATTCCCAATCACTACTTCATATTGTTGCAAAAGCAGTAGAAGTGTCAATTTAAAAATTTAATATAATAATTATCTGAAACCAGAGCAATATTTTAGTGATCACCATCAGAGATGCACCTAGCTCTACTGAGAGTTAAATACATACAGACCCTACACTTCAAGTGTCAAAAATGGGATCACTGAAGTTTAATGAGCCCTTAGAAAACACAGCCTATGCAAGACAACAATAACAAAACAAAAATATTCCTTTGGGAAAGAAGAATTAAAATATAGCTGGCAAAAAATAGTTCTGAGAGAAGCATCAACTAAAAATATTTTTCAAAGAATTCTGCAGACCCAGAATTATAAAGTTGTAGAATTTTAAGGGCTCTCAGGCATCCACATAGTCCAGTGTCTTGCATTATACTATACTGACAGACATTTAAAAAAACATAAAAGAATCAGAGCCCAACTCCCCCCCCCAGAACTCCAGTACGTTATCCCTCTCTAGAAGTTGACCCTGACCCCAACCCAGTGTTTCCCCCAATCTCTTTTGCTGTTATTTGAGCCCATTTATTCTTGTCTTATTCATACATCTCTGTAAATCTGTCCCTCACAGAAGCAGATCTGGTTGAAAAAATTTAAACTGAAGCTACCAGAATTCTTTGAAGCAGTCACTTAATTTTCATATGTCCTTTCATATACATCCTACCTATGATGCTCTGGTGCATTTTTTTAAATCAGAAACTGAATATCTAAAATGTTCTGACTATTTTTAAAACAGTTTTTCAAAAAAGGAAAAAAATAAAGTTTTGGGAAATGCATTTTTCCTAACATACAAATGTAGAAATTTCAGAATCATCCAGAATAAATTCTAAATTATTCCACAGCTGTGGAAAACATAACTCTCATTAAAACTGACTATGGACTACTTTGCTTTTACATTGTACTCTTTCAGCTATTTTTCCTCATTTCTGTTAAAAGCTTCCCTAGGCATTGACTGTGTTGTTGTATGCATTCAGAAAATCATCCCAGGTGTATCATAATCTAAATGATAAATGTTAATAAAATGAAGCAAAGCATCTAAGCTTTCTATTTAAGTGGAACATGACTGAACTGAAAAATCCAGTGGGGACATGCTTTCTATTTCATTTGAAAACCACTGAATACTACTGTTTCTATAAGCTCATTTGGCCCCTCAAATTGAGATCATCTGCAGCCAGGAAAATTATCTGAGGTATACAGTGTTTAATGGAGGTCAGCATATATCCCTGACTCATATGAATACGTAGTATGACCATGTTCACTGAAGAAAACCCAGCACATGGAGACTCACAGTCTGTTTGTCCATTGCACTGGAAAGGAAAGTCCTGCCAGAAATCCCGCAAATACAGAGAATGTCTGTGCACAAAGATTTTGCATTTTGAGCACTGCATTAATTGAAGGACAAATGAAATTAGGGGTAGTCATAGAGTTCCTGACTTGCTAAAACAATTATATATCTTGTATACATTATTTATTGAAGAAAAGCCAGTGTCTGCTGTATGAAATAAATTTAGCATTGATATGGTAGTTTTGGCTGGAGAAACCACTTAATCTGTAATACATGTGTAAGCCAGGACCCATTTCAGGGAATTTCGATCAGAAATACATATTTCTGACCTCATGAACTCTTTTGGAGGGATTCAGTAACCCAGCAGAGAAACTGCTTTGTACTGAGGGAGCTGCTGCCAAATATTCAACATATAAATTATTCTACTCTTGAATGTGTTGATCTCTCGGCAGAGATGAGCCCTAAATAACTGTCTCATTGCATGTTAACAGTTTATGTGGCTGGATTTCAATTCTGTGTAATTTACTGAACACTAGAGAGCTTTATTACAAGGTTCGGGATAAATTCAATGAAAATCAAGTATAAATGAAGTATGGGTCATCCATGAGCAGAATTCAAAGAGATGCTGGAAAGCAGAATAGCATGTTACAGCATTCGAAAAGACAGATGGATTTCCAGTGCTTCTGTTTTCAGAAAATAAAATACTTTGGCTGAGGTTGGACCATGTATTGTTGAAGAAGAAGAAGGATGCCCAAAGAAATTGGGTTAAGAATCATCTGGACACACTTTTGCCTCTGCTTTAGTGTAGACCCAATCCCATTTTGAGTACAGAGAAAGAAAAGCATGAGGTTTCACAGAGATCAGGGGAATAGTATGTGAGATAATGTCTGTCTCTCTTCTGCCGACTGAAGGAGCTCAGCTAAAAACAAGCAAAAAAAGAAACAAGCAAAACCACTATGCAATCTTTAACACGATCTGTGAGCAACAAGATCTACATAAACCAAAGGTACTGGACTTAATTTCCTATTGGTTTGTAATATATGGTCCCTTCCAAAAGTACAAAATGGGTGCAAAATTTTACCAGTTTAAAATTATACATGACATTTATTTAGTACTGGAGTACTAAATAGCATGCTGGCATGCTCATATTCAGTATTTAATACAAGAATGCCAGCATGAGAAAGAAGGTGACCACGGTCAGCTGAAAACTGCAAAGCAAGACTTTTATCTTTTTGAAGTTGATGCTTACGGTTTTAACCTCATGATCTATGTTTGACTTTACTAACTGAAAATGAAAGGGAAAAGACAGAATGAGGTATTCTGTACTTTTTCTCTCCAGCTGTGTTCTGGCCTTCCAGCATGTTGGCTGTACTTTTGGAGAGCTTATGGTCACAAGGAACTTTTCTCTGCGGAGCACTCTTGTATTGCTGGAGCCTGAAGGTGCGGGACTGATTAGTCTTGTTATAACTCCGACATACTCCTGTGCAACTAGTTATTAACTTATGCACGGGACAGCTGGTTATGAAGTTATGTCTACTTACTAACTAGTTATTAATTTATGTCTTAACTTACACAGGGGACAGCTATGACTTCAAGCCTTCTCTCCCAGCCAGGGCACTGTCACTACACACACCAAGGAGAACAGAGCCGTATGCCAGTCGGCACCACAAGCCTGGCCTGTCACCACACCAGGAAACTGGCAGGACCGTGTCCTGCAGGGAGGGGACTCCTCTCCTCCCGTGGGCAGCACTGCTGACTACCCCAGCTGCGGCTCACGTGTGTACACCAGTGTCCCTTCTGCAGAATTACCAGAGTTGCACTGCCTTATGACCAAGGTAATCATTCACACTTGCATCAAATGCAAGTAAGATGCTACTTTGTCTGAATTCTCTGCTCGTATTGGAAGGTACTGTCATCTTTAATTTGGAGACCTGGGCCCAGCCTGTGTGACGAGGGGAGGAAGCGGACCACTCCCAGCTGCTAGCATCTGCATGGGGCAGCACAAACCCTAATGGGAAGCCTGCTTGCCATAACTCCTTTTTCTGCAGAAAAAGAAAAGCAAGGAACACAGGCTTTTAGTCATGCTGAAAACAGACACCTTGTGTTTTGGATAAGTGGAGTCAAATAAAAAGTTTATCTTATTAAAGTATGATTCAGTTATTTAAAAAAAATCACAACCCACCCCATCCCCTACCCAAAAAAACCCCCCAAAACAAAAAAACCAACTTTGAATGAAACCCCGTGCCTCATTTAGGCTGGGCTTTTTTAATGCAGCAGATAATACCAACTAAAGGATATTCACAAACAAAATTCAGCTCTATGTCTTCTTGCTTTAACATAGGCTGATGGAGTGCCTTAGAGTGCTGTTACATTTTTAAAAATAGAAGGTACGTGAATAGGCATGCACCTCAGTTTTTAAGAGAAATGAGTCACAGCTCTTCAATTATGTTTCTTTTCTTTGCTCCTTTATTTTAAATTTAAGAAAAGACCTTATTTGTACATCCTATTGCATCCTTATCAAAATCCTGTGAACATAGTTAATCTGACTTCATGTGATTGGGATAACAGCAATAATAACACTGTGAAAAGCAATAGATCTCATTGTTAATGTGGTTTATTGAAGCAGATAATGAGATCTGGTATTTTACCTTGAGAGGAATATTGACAAGTAGCACTTTACTCGGTAATTATTCTTGTCTATGAGTTGGATTCTATGCAAAGGAAAATTCAATTTCTACTATGAATTCAACTTCACCAACGTATTCTTAGTGTATTCTGGAAAATGCTTCATTTCTGTATGTATGTGCTCTTCCCATATTGTAACCAATAGTACATAGGACTTGCCACCTTCCTCAAAATCTCAAAGTATTTCTCAAAAGTGTTTTGCAGGAATATTTGTTGCTCACCTTTAGAAAGGGAAACAAACTAAGAGGTAATGAGCTGCTTTTCATAACACTGTTATAGAGCCAAAAGTATAACCTGCGTATCCTGTTGTCCATCCTGGCGTTCAGTCTGTCTGCTATAATAAAGCTTAAAGTATCTACAACAACACTCTAATTTTGTTGTTGCAATTTCTGTACTTGCTCTAAGTGTGTTAGTCTGCTGTGGAAGATTGAAAAAGAGAAGGCAGAGTACACCTCTTGTGAAAAAAATGTAATTTGGAAAAGGCAGAAGCAAACTTTTACTTTATAGGATGCCAGCTGACTATGGGGTTAAAATTACAGAGTCTCCAAAATTCTTGGAAATTTGTCATCTTAAAGAGTTTCTTCATAAGGAGTCTCCACTGTAATGGCTTAATCAACTGTTGAAGCTCACAAACTCTTTAAAATCAAATGTGTGAAAAATATTCTGGCTGAAATGGCATAGGATGCTACATGACATAGAGACTTCTGGTAATCCTGCAGCTAAAAATAATCACGAATGCAAGAACTCAGCTTAGCACTGCCTTAGTTCCAACCTCTTCCCAAAGTGATATCAAATCTTGATCCAAGCATTATGAGGAACAAGCACAAGACATCCCAGAATGAAGGAGCTGAATCCACTGTCTGATTGTTATTAACCATCTGTCCTCATTTTGCACTGCATTAGTTGGGCTAGTTAAAGCGTTGGAGTTGACAAACTTTAGATTTTTATATTCTGGCAATGAAAAACGGACATTTTAATAACACAATTTCTGGCTTCATAGTAACAGCAGAATCCAAACCTCTTCGTTCATAGCTCCCTACTGATGTTGAATGTGAGAAAGGAAAGCCTGGAAGCACTTAGAAATAACAGGCTGATAAACTTTTGAATTCATGTGCACAGCCTATAGCTATGATGAGTTTTGATTTGAATCGCACATGCTATTGGAACACCTTCTGGCAAATACATAATATAAACCCATAAAATATATACAACTAATAAAAAACCTCTGGATTTTGCCATCCCCGAAAAGTGACCCATTACTACATATACAGTGAGACCAGTGAGCTGGGACATGTCCTACCTGCCAGGCCTGTACTGCTTTTTATCTGCAGAGGTGCAGTAATTTCCACGGCAAGGAGAACCCCTTGGACTTTTGCACAGAACTGCCCACAGCGCAATCACATGGGGCTTAGTGAGGACCACCTGCCAAAAAACTGACCTGAGCATGTCTGGTGGCCATATATCCAGATGTCAGCTTGACTGGAGCTACATCTTTAAATGAGCTGCCTGATGTTTAGGAGATTCCAACAAATTGCTGTATCCCTCTTTTTCCATCCATGCTAAAACTTTCAGATTATCCATGGCACTCTGTAAAGTCTGGGAGCTTCAAACAAATCCCAGATTTGTGAAATTGTATTCAGGCAAAGACATACCCCTTAAGTCATGGAATAAATAACTTTTGTGACAATGCATTCAATTCAGAGAAAGACAAGACCGTTCTAGCTGGATCTGGTTGTCATACTTCAGTTAAAATTGTGGCACTGCTTGCTATGAGGAGCAGTTATAACCACTACAAATGTAAACCATTCAAACACAATGCATATTTATTTTGTGGGTTCAAATCAAAGTGGAGCAGATATTTCTGAGACTGAAGCTAGTAAAAATTAAGTAGATTTGCTTTTCCCACCCCAGGCATTTATTTGAAAACCTCTAGTGTTTGTGTGTGAGAAACCAAGATGCTGAAATACAGCAGAAGAAAATTCCAAGGCAGAGAGAGAGAGACTGATGGATTTATCTGTGTACTATCAGAGAGGTCGAAGGGAATCTGATTGAAAGTTTCACCTCTCTTATTCGGGTTGCAGTCAACAGACTTAAAGAGAAAAGGAATAGTCCTTTGGGGCTTAAGTACTGAGAAAGGGAGAAAAATTATTTGTCCCAGAAATGAGACACTCTAAATACTGCCATTTGCCTACCTGCTGAATGCAAAATTGTTTTTATCTTTAATCTGAGGCTAATGGAATGAAAGAACTGAAAAGAAGGCAGGGTCACTACAGCCCTTGTCAGACTTCTCTGTTACTTGGTTAAGAAAATACGAAGTTAAAAAGGAAAAACGTTCCTATCACTACATCCACTCTGGGTATTAACAGGTGGGGAAGTGCAATATTTTAAGTCTTAAAAGCCAGTATTTCCTCCACACACTCCCTGTGAAGATGAAAAGATAGAATACAATGTTCCTGCATGGAAAAAACTGAGGAGTGGTTTGTGGAAGAAGCTGTGGGATGCTTGCAATAAACAAGGAGGTATTTAAATTAAATATTGTATGTAGCCAAAGGAGAAAAAGATATTGAAATGACAGAAAAGGAAAAAAAGTTCAGAGTTATAAGGATAATATAAGGACGGGTTGAACTGAAGGGTGGGTGAGAAATGGAATGCTTGTAGACCACAAAGAAACCAGCTGAAGAGATGTGAGTAAGAGATTTCACTTTCCCTTATTTTCTCTGTCTTTACTTTTTCCTTCCTTTTTCTTTCCTCACTGGGATCTTTTCCTTAAATTCTCACTATGTAAATACATTTACATTTACACAAATGACCTTTTATTTACATTTCAGCTTTGCATGTCTACTGCTTTTTTGCCTCAAAGACCTTGCCAGAGGTACCTCCATTCTCCTATGAGAATTTACGGAATATACATAGCTACCTAAATCATGTCTGACAGCTTCAGTTAATGTGGGCAGGCAGATTTTACACTATGAAATACACTTCATCCATAACAATTAAAGTGTACTGCACAAGTTACGTGAGCAAGAGAGGTGAAGGGATTGTAAAGAGTTAAAGCTTCCATGGTAACCTCGGCAGTGAGGATGCAATTGGCTCAACCGGTCTCTTCTGTCAGGTCTTGATTCCATGCCAACAAATCATGAACTGTCCATCATTTCACACATCTATTTTTAGAGCATCCTCAGCTGCTTTGAATAAAATGATAAATGATACATGTTCACAGAGGGCTAACACTGGTCATAGGAAGGGCTGTTTCCATCTGAAATGCAAGCTGGAGCTTTGGAGCAAAACAACGTGACAAAGGTACTGACCTTCAGTAAAAGCAGATTAGAGGTTTCAGTCAAAGTGCCCTTTGCTTTTCTTAGCAGCAACCTGTTCCTAACTAAAGGCAAACAAAATCTATGCCGAATATGATCAAATATGCTTGTAGCTATTAAGGGAATTGTTCCAAAGGGCTAATATATCTGCAGAGTCACTCTCAAGTGAGAGACATTTAGGTATTGCCTCATCTATACCGGAGTAGCTCCTCTTCTGTGCTAAGGAAGGCATGCTAAGCATGTTTCAATAATGATATATGACCACTGCAAACACAGAATCTTTAATAATGTATTTCTCTGGGAGACAGCTCTATTCATACAGGATGCCCAATGAATATAGTCAAACAATGAAGAGAAATTGCTTATGTTGTACCAGCAATTTGTTGTAGTGTCTTCACTACAACAAAAATAGCCAAATTATATATAGACAAATGGGGGACAGACAATTTGTGGAAGGAGAAACATGAAAATAAAGTCCTTGGGTGGTCAGATCTACACCAGCAGAAGTCATATCATACCATAGCACGGAAACTCAACACAAAACTTTCCACCTAAAGTGCCCTCAGTACCTATAGATGATAATGCCTTAAAGAATAATGCCTCAGAGTCAGCACTCTTCATAATTCTGCTTCTCTTTTATTTTGACCTTTATCACTTTTCTCCTTATTCTGAATGCTCTGCACTTAGTTTGCCTTGCTCCAGCATCACTTGCTAAACTTATAAAATATCTCCTAGACTTCCAAGCCAACTTTTATACACAAACTCACCTTTCTGTATTACTTCATAATATATCCTGAAGACAGACATCTCCATCATTTCTAAGCACAGAGAATTCACTCAATATTTAACAGGTTACCGATACTGATCAGCAACTTATTTTGAACTACTGTTTATTCCCATTAACTTTATATAATTTAAAATGTGGACTGAAAGGTCTTTGGAGAAGAGACTGTAGCTTCTTAAAACTGTAATCAGTCCCCAAACTACTCAAATTTAACTCTTAATTTAAAGTTTTTTCTAAATAAAGTCAATTTGCTTTTACTGTTCAGACATTTTTGTGCATGTGTACCAATGCACTTCTTATTACACCCGGGATAGCAAACTGCAGTTTTCAGATGGTTTTCCTGACAGACAGAATATATTCTGAAAAATCAGAATAGTAATATTATTTCAATTTCTCTATTTCATTTGCTAATCTGCCTGTTTATGTGACAGCAGAGAGCTTTTTCATACAAACAGGTAAATTTGTATTTGAATGCATTATGTTTGCTTCAGAAGCAGAAAAAAGATCTTTTTTAGTATTTCTTTTTCTATATATTCCTTGTCTGAAAGCAACAAAAAATATTTATAATTGAGGTATATACTTTTTAAATTACAGATTCTTTTTTTTACAAAAGGATAGCTGAAACTCTGCAGCACTGATTTTGTCTGAAGTGCCAAAGAAAACTTTAGAAGTGTTGCTTCATCAATGTCACTCTCCTGTTCTTCTTCTACAAAAGAGAAAGTCTTCCTCAGCTATGAACGGGGCTCATTTTAGCATTTAAGAAAAGATTTCTTTTTGTTTCCATGCTACTGGAAAGCACTGGAATTAGACATGCTAAAGACATTTCATAAGAATGGTTCGCTTGCAGCTATCTTAATCAAGAGATGTTGCATTGTACCTAGTAATGAAAATAATTAATAAACTTCTCATTAAGTGTTTAAAAACAAATGAAAAAACCCCACCAATTCCACAAAAAAATCAGTGAATAATTTTCAAAAACCATCCAAACGATTTTATAAAATCAGCTTTGTTACAAAGCTAATTATAAGTGTGTTCAAATGCAATATTCTGTTAGTCCATAAATGAGTAGAATTATGTCAAATTACTTTTCTCTCAGTCATTCCACATACTGTTTTGGCACCAGTAAGAATTAATTTTCAAAGCTTATTAAAAGTTTGTATTTTTTTCAGTCTTGCAAAGCCACTCAGGCCCTTAGTGTTAAGCTGACATAACAGCACAGCAAAACAAGCATCCTGCTCATTAGTAAGATCAACAGGGACAGAGGCACTTTCACTGTACTTACAAACCAAAGGTTTATCCATGAGGGAGTCACCTTCATTGGGGAAACCACAGAACCCAGATAGGCATAAAAGGGCCATGTCCTGGGAAATGCCATGGCATGAGGCAGGCAAAAAAAATGTACCCCTGTAATTCCTTATTAGAGTATGTTGAATTACACTGAGTGGATGCTTTGATCGCATGACATCTTCCTTCACGAAATTTTAGCTAGCTGTTCACACTGTCCCTGCCAAACCTATAAAGGGAAACAACTGAAAGAATGGAGGAAGGAGGAAAACAGAGAGCTGTCCTACTGTTCACAGGGCAGGGAATATTCATCCAGATCTGCTCAGCTCTGCCTGCTTGCTCCTGCCTCCATGCAGGTACCTCCTTCTCCAGGAGAAGAGTTGAAGGGACTTCTGACCACTTCCCAGTCCCTCATGGATCACCAGTGAACACAGACACAACTGAAGGGAAATTATCACTCAGTCCTTAGAAAATAGTTATTTTATAGATTTATAAAAATTTTCTTCTACTGTTTTCTCTGATCTTCCTTTTTCATTCCATGCAAATAAAAGCTTTTGTGATTTTTAACAAAAATTATAACCGCTTAGCTGCATGCCAGCAATTCTGTCAGCACTGCTTATTTTGTGTACCACTCCATAGTATTCTGTGAAAATACTGATGTACAACTGATGGAAGTGTTCATTTATGTATTATTGATACAGCACATATGTCTAATTTAAATTCACAGGCAGTAATTCTTTGCTCCTCAAAACAGCTAGATTTATGAATAGGATACGTTTCTGCTCTATGTGAACAAGAGTGGTAAAATGAGGCTTTTAGAAAAATATTTTCTTGAAAAAAAATGGATAAACATGACCCTATTGACGCTATCGTTAATAATTTGGAATATTTGCATAAATGTGAGCAAAGATGGATGACTTTAAACAACGGTCACTAATTAAGAGACCAAAAGAAACAAAGGACTAATAACACTGTATAAACCAAGATAGGCATATTAGCATACTGTATCTCATATCATTGTGGTAATGTCAGAAAGACAAATAATCCTGATTACACCTGAAGCAATACTATAACTAATGCAATCAGTCACAGCAAGGGACTTTTGCTTGCTGTTCATTTCTTACATAAACTCTGATTTTTAAATTAGGAATGTTGCTGAAATGTATGTATGTATGAAAATGAATAAAATTTGTTGCAATAATATGCAAGCTGAAGGATCTCCCTGCAACTGAGTTATTAGTCGCCATTTCCTAAAACTAGCTAATCATTATGCAGACTTCAATCTAAGTCATATTGTTGGAAGAGAAAGGCAGATCATTAGAAAAGTCTATTTTTCAGATGTCTTGCCAGAAAAGCTGTTTGCTTTTTACATGACAACAAAATCTTCTCCGACTGAACATTTGTGAGATTTTTTTTAATTAGCCAAAGGCTAAAAAACTACTCACGAAGAAGTAATAAAAAGTTATTTAACTTCAGGTAGCACTGCTCAGTACTAATTAATGTGTTGCAACTATTTTGAGTTACATGCTTTGAGACATGTGCTGTGTCCTGAAACTAGCACAGAGGCACAAGTGATATTTAAATATTCTGATAACTTTTCTTTGGGTGAGCCTCTGAAGAGCAGTGGTCCCACTTTTCAAGGACTTCTCAAAACTAAGGCTCTGCATTCTTGTATATAATGCGAGCCAGTTGACAAGGTTACTGGGGACTGAGAAATTTTTACCAGATTTTCTACAGGGGATGAGGCCTGTGAGGGGACGGACATACTCTTCCTCATAACTTATCCCTTAACTTAGTGAACAGCACTGTCACCGCATTTCCCATGCACAAATGGAAGGGCAGTCCATCAATGAATGCCAGCTACTGTTCTTAATAACAGCCTACAATAATCTAGTCCCTTCTGAGCATGGTTCTTGTAGTACATAAGAATTAATTAATTTTGTCTCCCCGTGAAATACGAGCTTTAATGTTATATCTCCTTTACAGAAATGGGGGAAAAAAGGGGGGGGAAATGAGATCAGCATTCAAAAATGTCTTTTCTTTCTGGATCTCTATTTTTCAGTGCTTATTCAGGAGACCTTTGTAGGTACCTTGGCATTTTCTCTGTACATTCATAGCCTTGTCCTGGGAATTTTGCTCGGCACTGGAAATTACTGCAGCTTTGGTTCTGGTCTGCATCCATTAAAAACAAACAAAAGAGCACACGTTAATTGCTGCTGTTTCCTATTCAGGATAGAAGGTGGAGGCATCCATTTCTCAGGCTTTTTAGACTGTGCTTTGACCAGACTCCTTGACCTGTCTACTGACAGCACTCCTCTTTTTTCTCATTGAGGAGAGAACATGATGGTAGTTTTTTGCAGCAAAGAGATGTTGTGATAATCACAAATTGTTTCTTCTTTTATAGTTACATGGAAGTGAAAAAGTCAAGTAAGGCTTTTAAGGTAAATTCTACTTAGAAATCTGGGGAAAACATGTGCCAGCAACGTGACAGTAGGACAGGAAGCCTTCCAGGACACTGTTTATTGTATCTTGGACAATCTCAGTACCAAAACTTAAGGCTACTATGATTTCTTCCTATCTCTTCAAAACATTCTCTATCAAACAGATTTGACATGTGCTGCATATTTAAGTAGGTAGGTAAATACTAATAACAGCAGAAACCTAGTTCTTGAATTCTTTGTACTATTATCTGTGGTGAGAAAGATTTATTTTTTTTTTAAATGAAAATTTTTACAGTAGGTTAAACACTGAGACATGCCAATAATCAAATATGGAATAAGAAATTATTTATTCTCCTAAGTGATAACGACTTAATTTCATACTGTTTCACTATGGAGAAAAAATATTAGTTTGATTTCAAGTCGAACCGTGAGTGACAGATTCAAGTTTCAGATTCAATTGTTCCATTTTATGACCCTCCTATCCCCAAATTCAATGAGAAGTCCTTGGAAGGCAACACAGCGTCATTTGTCTTTTTTGGAGGCCAGAGAAAAAGGGCTGTGTTTTGTGGGTGCTCAGTGACAAATGCTCCCAGAATGATGCCATAGGCTTATAACCTTGATGTGAGTGGAGATTCGTACTGCAGGTTCTCCCTGGAAAGTACAGAAATAAAAACTGCTGCCATTTCAGTTCTTAGCTTACCCATCCATAGCCAGGAAAAGAAAAAAGAAAAAAAAGAAAAAAAGAAAAAAAGAAAAAAAAAGGCATCGTTAATACAGAGAAAGCATAAGAAACTACTGTCTGGAAGACCCAGAAATGTTCTCTTGCTTCTGAAATCCAGACATTACACAGCAGTTAAACTGTTGAGCAAAGAACTGGAGACAGGAGTTTAAGTCAATGCATCACTACTGTTTCCTTGCACTGACTCTGGCTAGGAAAAAACGAAATGTATATGACAGCTCCATCATATATCTGACAACAGTGACTAGCAGTGGCATCTGGCACATTTCCCGCGGTTCTGAGCAATACCAGCTCTCACTGAGTATGCTTATAGAAAGCAACAACCAATCTGACTTTAAATCAAAGGAAGTTTTGGCTAGCTGACAGACTCACAAAACAGTTATCTCTGGATCAGCTGAAATATCACAATTCATATGGAGGATGATCACAACCAAGAAGAAATCACCTCCCTCTCAAGTATTTCTTTTCACTCTGCACTTTGGCACGAGAGCGTACAACTACCCATGCTGCCAGCGCTCCCGGGGCTCTCTGCATGCTTGTTAGCACCAGCATTTGGAAATGCAGGGACCTGAGTGAAAAGCTGATCCTTTCCTTACTCTTAGATCAAAGAGTTGAAGGAAATTAGGAATCGAGTGCCCTGCTTTCTCTCCACTTTCTCCATAGATGTAGTTACCACTGACAGAAAAAATGATGTAGGGCTGCATCTCCAGCTGTTCTCTATTACTGTCTGAATTGAAGGAAGGAGAGAGCCCTTCAGCTCAGCATCCTGTTTCTTCACATCTATGTGGCTTGCGCTGTGCTGGGTAAAGAAAGGCTAATACTCTGTTCTCTTCCATTACTTATTTAACAATTCCTATAGAAACAAACGCAGTAGAGAAAGTGTCCTGCTTCTCATATGGTCTTCTTTCTCAAAATGTAATTATAAAACTCTCTTCTTCACATACAGTGAGTGAAGTTCAAAAGATGGCAAAGCCTTAGCTCTCCTCCTCAACACTGAAATCAGTTTAAATGAGAAAAAAGTCTGTGCCTGCTGTTTTGAGAGCAGGAAGGAAAACTCTTTTGAGAAAAGTCATGATAATGAGTCCATCCCTGCTTCAAATCAGTTTTTTTCTTCAGCCCTCAATCATTTCTGCCTTTGCTTCGTTGTTGCTCTTTCTTCAGTTATTGGCACACTTTGCTTTCCTTGCTCCCAGGCCACATCAAAAGTCTAGGAAACTCTGGGAAGCTAAAGGTGTATCGGTTTAATAAACATTAATTGACAAACTCTGGTGTTGGCAATTGTGTGGCAAATGAGTGGATGGATACGCGCTTTTTTCCTCCTTCAATACTGATCTGGTGCTTCGGTTTGTACTCCTCTTAGTTAGAGAGAGATAATTTCATTTTTACTCTGTTAATCTGAGCAACACTGTACAGAACAAAGAGCAAAAAGGCGATGATAACCAAAGAGATACAAAACAACTTTCAACCTCTTCTCTCTGCCGTGTGTATTTCAGCTAACTTTGTCCATAAAACATAGATAGCAGTTCTTTTTCTTTCAGGATGTCTCAGAATTTCAGCCATGATTTTCTTTTCTCTGAAGTGCTCTTCTCAGTCAAAAGCTGTTTCACTTTCCTTCTACGATGGCAGGCATTGTTTTCAACCAGGAAATACAGGCTGAGAACACTGTAATCAACCTTGTAACTATCCACCAGGGATGAATAAAAAACTGGAATGGGAGAAATAATGACACAGTAATCTTCCCAATTTACATGTAACAGTAGAAATAAACTTCTTACCCAGTTTGCTGTATTTCATAGCTTTAAAGAGCAGTCCCTTAAATCCTATTCTGCAGGAGCAACTTTCCACTAGAGGGTAGAAAATGTTCAAGTAACACCTGTGATAGTTAAGACACTGCTGTACTCTTGCAGACCTGGTAACTTATTTTTGTTTTCTGACTTGTTCAAATTAATTAATGTCAGAAGCTGCTCTAGATTTTATTAGCTTTTTGTGGATGAATTATTTGTGATTATCTCAGAAGTACTTAGCATTTAAGCTTTGACTGAAGCCTACAACATTTATTAATGAATTAGCAATGCAGGTGAGATGCATTCAGATATTTCTTGCTTCTTAGTTAAATCTTAAGGTTGACAGTCATGCAAGAATACATGTCTTCAGAGCCATTCCCAGCCTATGTATGTGATCTATATATAGCATATGCAAGATTAAGCATATACACAGAAAAAATACAAAAGTCAGCATTTTAAATGAGTTACTAAAATCAAAATATACAGAGTAAAAGGATGGTAAGCACCATGAGTACTACAGTAAGAAAAGTGCATGAACTGCATGATATTTCCTTTGGGACAAATCTCTCTTTTGATTTTACTTGCATAGGATTCTTAGCTGAGGACAGTAAGGTTGACGGAGCTATGAGGCCTTTTCAAACTTTTAGTGATGATCAGTTAATTAATACCGTACAAGGATTCTCAGAACATTCTAAATTTGTTTCCAGTGATATTTCTGAAGATGAAGTGTTCAGCACCTATGACAATACACTTCCCATTAGAGAAAACCTGTAAAAGTAACACTTCTGCACAAAAATAGTGAAAGAAGAAATATTAGAAATATGTGATTACAGAATATGCAAGGAGAGCAACTCCCAGGCAAGAATAATGTATAAACACCATGGAATGAGAAGCTACCAGGTTATCATACAAAAACCAGTACACATCTCTGGCCATCCAAGTCCAAGAAAAATTTTTAACTGGGTTGGAATAGGTGAAAAGAAGAGGACTTCACTCTTTATAATCCTGTTCTCTTCCAAGAAGAGACAGACATTGCAGACCTCCCCTTTGTGAGAGGTCAGGAAAGGTTAGCTTGCTTGTTATAGCAAAATGATAGGTAAAGATACTAACCCTGGCAATAGTTGAATGGAAAAGACAAATACAAGGAAGAGACACAAGCTATTTAAATTGAAGGAAGCATCAATGATTAAACTGCCCATGAATAAGATTTGACTGGAAATCAGACGATTTTCTTAAAGTTCCTGAAGACTCACAGTCTTAGCCATACTGCTTTTTTTTTTTTTTTCCCCTTCAGTAGATTTGAGCCTGAACTGCAGTCTTTCTTGCAGGCTTCCTACCTTTGATTGATAGCTATTAAATTAGGTTTTACCCCTTTGGTTCTGTCCAGATTAAATACATTTATAGCACAGCATGACACAATGGGACAAAGGAACAAGTGGCAATTACTTTGTCTATTTTTGTCTCCTACATGGTTAACCACCATTTAAAAACTGAAAAGGGGGTAAAGAGATCTGTATGAGTTTGAAAAAAAAACAAATTGAGAGAATAGGATCACTCAAACTGACCCTTTTAATCTATAATAGTTTGCAAATAAACTCCTTAGAAAAGATTTTTTTTTCTAAATCCCAGGAATGGTTTTTCAATGAAGAGTCAAAGAAAGATGTACTAAACAAGACCTTGCCAAGCTAAAACACATTGATATTAAAAGAGTAATAAAGAGGATGAAAACAGGTTGTTGTACATGACTTGCAGAATGTTTTTTAATTAAAGCACATGGGTTTAATACCGATATGAGTTCACAGTTCCTTCATGTGGTAACAGAATAGTGAGTAAATATAATAATGGCTTAAATAACATTTCCATTGCCATGCTCCCGCAAAGCACAGAAAACTCTTTTCTCCTTGTTAGTAACCATATCCCTTGTTGGCAAGTACCCAGTAGGACATGTATGAGAGGACCACGAGCCCTTTAGGCAAAAGTCTCTGGGGGAGACAGCCACTTCCCATGCAGTAGATGTTTTCAGGAGGTTGTGCAGAGGTTTAAATTAATGCATTTACTATATGACTGAAAGGGCGTATGAAAAGACAGGGATGTACATCTGTTTCCAGATGTAAAACCTAAACCTCTGGACAGAAACCTCTTGTTTATATCCATCCTGACACAGTCATGGCACTCGTACAAGTAACCCAAAAAGAGATATACAGGCATTGAAAATACAGCAGTACACATACATGCTACTTTATGGTATTAGTGTTATAAAACTGGTTAGATAAATGGAAAAGCTAGCTTTTCTTTTCTCAGACGAGTACATCTCAGACGAGTATATCTCAGATGAGTATATGTCTGGATGGAAATGGTTATCTGAGGTGATGACGGGGAACATTTAAAAAGTACAACAGACCTGTAACCCCATCCTTCCCTTGCTCTTCTGTTGGGATCTTCCCTCTTGTGAAGAGATCCAAAGCCTTGCTTGTTTGGTTAGAAAGTTTAAATTAGAAGCTTTTCTTAGTGTGATTTGTGGCACTAATGGTAGACTGTATGTGGCTAACTCTCGGACTTGTTTCTCTACCGAATCACATACACACACAAAAGTTCAGATGCCATTTACAATGCTTTCCTGATAATTGTCCCGTGTACATTGCTAGACCCAGATTTGCTTGCACGGCAGTGCTTTTATGGATCTAGGTCTTACTATTAGTTAACTTTTTGACATAGGCATCGAGAGGACATTCCTCTCTCACAATAAAGCTGTGGTGATTTTCGGTATTTGCTGTTGACAAGTCAGAATTGCTTTTATTTTCAATCCTGAAGACATTGTTCACTTGAGATGAAAATCACAGGGCAAGTCAAATTTTGATCGAGAGCATGTCATGAGTTGCTGTTGACAGTGTGTCACAAATACATCTCTACTCTGTAATTGTTAAGTTTGTTATTTTCCCACTATCTCCACCAGTTTTCATAGGTACAGCTTTTAACGAGTAAGGCAGCTACTGAATAGCTGGGAGCCTACACTGGTGTGCATTGAATCACAGCAGGGTGTTCAAGCAAATTGGATATACGGGCAGAAGCTGAAAGTGGGAATCATCTCTTTAAAAGTTTAGGTGTGATGTGCATTATTTTGAGAGGCACTATCATAACAATGTGCAATTCCTACCTTAGTGAGCATAGGGGATGATTTAATCAAAGAAACAATAGGTGTGTTTTATTTAGCTGGGAGTTTTGGCAGTCTTCCTCCTGCCAGCTAAAATCGCAGGCTCCTTGCTGAGGCTATCCGCCAGGCAATTTCACCCAAAAGAAAGGAGAAACATTTTACCTTATCCTGCACAGTGGTGTGCACTGACATCAGTGCCAGTGCCCACCACCTCTGTGCCTGTTAGCTCCATGTATTAGAAGGTGTGCTAAGTGGCCCAGAAACCATACCTATCCTCAGTTACCTCTATTTTATAGCTGAATTTTTTTGTGACTGAAACCCTTTGGTAACAAGCTGGGAGTGTGCATCCTCTGCAGGAGCTTTTAACCCTTTCTGTTATGTCCCAGCACCGAATCCCCACACTGATGCTACAGAAGCAGGAGGAAGGACCTGAGGTTTAGCTCCCTGAATTTGAAAGTCACATTTTCTGCATGCCAGGCGTACATAGCGTAAGACCCCTTCAGCACTGAGTACAGACCTTCAGTCGTGCCCAACAGCATTCAGTACAAAATGCATTTGGTACAAAAAGCCAAAATAAAGACTCCCTGCCCCTTTTTGAAAGCTGCTTTTGAACTCAAAATCTGAATTCTAACCAAAAATAATGAGACACATAGTGTACCACTTCTCTTTTTTTAATTCCTAAATTATTCCTAAATTATTTCTTTGAATGGCAATATTTCTGGTAGCTCACATGCAGGAGGAAAAAGCACATGTCAATAAACCAGATTTTCAGGCAATATAAATAAGGAGTCCAGTAGGTCAACATTAAACAAGAGTCAAGTTCCCTTGCAATATTCTCATTCAAAATGCAGCAGTTTAGAACTTGAGCTTCTTCCCATTTTTCTTCAGGTATATTTAGACAGATACGCGGATCAATACATTAATGCTGAAACAATTTCAGAGTATCAAAAGCTGCTAATTGATAGTTAAATGTGAGCTTATTTTTTATGTGAAACTGCTGTACTATATTCATTGTTGAAATAATGGTAATAATTTTCTTTGTGACATTCTCTTGAGGAATTTTAAACAAAGCCTTCAGTAATTGCTTAGTTATTTCAGACCTGCCTGGTAATTTTCCACTGTATTAAAAGGCATTTGTTACTGAGACTGATGGAAAAAATGTACATATCTGCTGGATGGAGCTTTTACTTATTTTCAGTCAACATAATTACCTTTTATTAACACACCTAGTATCTAAACAATAGCCTACTTTTTATTTATTTGACTAATACTTTCCTAGGTTCATATCTGTAGGAAATCTATACTCTTCAAATTGCAATGAACAAACAAGACTGGTTATGTGGGCAAGACTATATTTTCAGGTTTTTTGAAAAAGAAAAAAAAAATTTAACCCTACTCACAATAAAACAATTTTTATTATACAATTTTGTAGTCCAATAAACTGAACTTTTAAGCAACATTTAGAAGAACAAAAATAACAGTAGTAGGACTAGAAAAGCAATTTTTATAGCATATGTATTATACTCTGGTGACTTTGTAAGGTAAGCAATATTATGAAAAGTATTTACTATCCAGATATTGGAGTATTAAACAACAGGTATTATCTACCTAAAGGTCATCTAGATCACTAAGTATTAGGTGATGTAATTTATTCTGTTTATCAAACTGTTTTTGTTACTAGATCCAACACTGCGATGAAAAATAATACTCCTTCAATACTTTCAGTAGCCTGCACCCTATATAGGAATTACAGGGAGGTCAGACCTCAGAGCAGCAGCCATGACCCAGAACCCCACCAGTGTGAGCTCCAACGAACGTAAAGTGGGTCCTCATACTTCCAGCCACCCATGGCTTCGTTAACTCTATAAAGTAAGTCCTGTGATGTGTTCTGAGGCTTCACAATAGTAGAGGGCTTTTGTTACACATTGCTATTTGTGACCAGCTTTTAAGAGCAGCTGCCATGCTTACATTGATCGAAGATGCCCTGAGCACCACATCCTCCTCCCTGCTACCTCCAATACAGACCCAGGCCCATGCCTACAAGAACACACTGTAGGATTTCCTGCTTTTCTCTGCTTCTCATCTGCTTTTGTGCAATGGGATAAGCTTTGTTTGCAGAGGACTCACGATCTCCTGTAAGGCACTGATTCCACAGCACAAAGTCCCCCCAACGGGGAGGAGCGTGTAAAGCTGCCAGACTGCCTGCTAGCAGGTATGGGGAGTAGGTGGTGGGTCTGGAAATATCTCCTTCAACAAGTTTTTAGGTATCGTAAGTGTGAACATTATTCTCACATAGGCTTGGGTAAGAGCATATATTCCAGCTCTAGTAGCATAGCTCCAGCTCTTTCAACCTTATCACTGACATCTACATGTTCCTTCAGCATCTTGCCATGGTCTGGCCCAAAGAAACAACTTTATGTCCCTCAGTCAGCAGATATGCTCTAGCTGGAACAATGCAGGGAGCAGAATGCCGTTTAATTACATTTATTGAATGCTCAAACACTGTTCCTTTGACATATTACTTATTTAGGAATATTATAGCACATTTTAAAATGAGTTATTTAGGCATATTACAATACATTTTCAAATGACAAACGGTACTATTACAGCAGGAACATAAAAAAAATGGATTCAAATTAATGTCAGACAATTTCTTTTGCTTGGTAATTTAACTGAAAAAAACCCATTCATTTTATTCCCGAATTTTAATGTAACCTATATAGGCTCATTTATCATTTTCCTCATAACTTTGGAGTTATAGATAACTTTGGGTTTTGATATTATTTAAAAAATAAACAAAAAAAAAAGTTAAAAAAAGACCTAAACCAACAATGAACAAAGAGGATTTTTCAGTCAATAATTTTTCAGAAGCAATTATTTACCATGGGGTGCATTTGTATAATGGATGTGTGACATTTCTCATATTTAACACCTCATTTATGGTATAGGCATTTTTTGAGGAGATGCAAAACATATGCCAGAAAAGTTGATTGCTTATTTCTCAACATTAAATATCTTTTGTTCTCCACCTGTGAGTTCAAATTTTAGAATTCCTATGCTTTTTTACTTTATACAAGAAAAACCTAAATTTATGGTTGAAAAGAAGTGAGTGAACCAAATTCTATTCTATTCTATTCTATTCTATTCTATTCTATTCTATTAACTATTTTTTGGGTCAGTGTCTTTTCCTCTAGAATCTTCTTCTTTTTTTCCTCCTTACTGTTATTTAATATGAACAAAAGTTTCCAGAAGTTGCAGTGAAAAGCAAGGTCTATTTTACTGCACAGCTTTTCTAAAGATACAGCATCAGACAGTTCATGGTCTATGAGCAGCATCAGAAGGGAAAGTGGAGATGATTTGTCACCAAACATTAAAGTGTTGTCTAAAGTTGCAAATGGTTTAAAAATTTTAAAAATAGTTTAAAAGTTTATGACAAAAAAATCTTTAAAGTGCTAATCTGCCACAGGTGTCTCTCAGCCTAATCGATGATAGAAAGTTGAATCGACCTGGTGAGTTTAACAATACAGTCAATGGTTTAAGAAAGATACAGCAAGCAGTTTTGAGCTACTCCGGTAAGACGCTGAAACAAGGGGGTGTTGTTAAGTTTGGCACAGAAGATCGGAAGCAGAGGGAGCATTTCATTGAGCCAACTCCAGTCTGACAGGTTGCTCTCCTACGGTGCAGCATTTTATAGGATTAGGGCCGCTAAAGGCTCTTTCCTAATAGTAAAACAACATCTCAGTGTACCTTCTCTTGTTTTAAAATATACTAACATGTCACTATTGGTAATCATAAAGTTTCATTCATTTACATTCTGGGCATGGCATAGATACCAGACAAACAAGCTTTTCTATGCATAATTTTCACAGAGAAAAACATGGCCTAATGATTTAAGCACTACCTCTCTCCAGAGAGAGATTTGTGTTCAAATCCTGCTTGGCCGCAAATACTTCCATGACTCAGGGCACGTTGTTTAGGCTGAACTCAAAGTATCAAAATCCCAGTTTAGATAGGAGATGCTTACGTTTCCAAAAAGCAATTTGATTGCTTGAGCCAGGAGGCACTTTAAACCAGCTGGATTCCTCATTTGGGCCTGCAGGGGACCCAGTGGGCTCAGCTGCGGTTTGGAGGGGTGCGGGGAAAGCCTCATCCACTCGTAGCTGGGGACAGCACCCAGCAAAGTATTCCACTTTCACTTGACTTTCCAACAACAGGATGGAGGGAGCAGAAAAGGAGGCAGGTTTGTTTTGCACAGTAACTGAGTAGATCAAGCAGCGATCCAGGAAGAGACAGTGCTGGAAACCATTTCCAGCTGGCAGCTCGTAGCTCCTTTACCACGGGACCCCAGTTGCCAGGCTAAGGATGGGATTCTGGCAGAGCACTCCTCACCTGCCTGTTGAATCGGGCCCAATTTAGGACAGCAAGAGCCACCCTGTCAGAGCAGAGAGCACGGTGTCCAAAAGAGCCCGGCAGACTTCCCGGGACTGGGGACCTGGGGGGTCAGGTCTCTCTTCACAGTATTACTTACACATTTTATTCAACTAGTCTTCAGTGATGCTGCAAGCTGTATTATTTTTCATTCAGCATGACTATAAGGCAAACAGTATTTTTTTACTGTCTTCCAGTAATCCTGTTAGTGGTAATAAAAATATTCAGCAGGAACATGACTCTGGCTGTAGAAAAACGCATTTTCAGGAATGTTCTGTCTATTAGCTTTGCAATCATTATTTTTCAGTCACTTTGTAATTTCAATCTTTCCACTGAAAATAGCTATTAGTTTCTATATCTTTCCTAATAAAAGCATTTTTACCTCTAGGAGCTTCTTTGCTGCCCTCTTAAGCACTTTGCTAGAATAGCAGAGCTGAATGAAAGAAGTTTATGATGTTCAGCAACGAGGTGTTTGAAACAGTTTCTGCTTTGACTCTACTTTCAGTAACATAAATATTTTCTGATTATATAAAAAAATACCCAACCAGAAGTTTCTTAGCTTTTCAAGTCATATTGTAAATCACTATTATATTATATATCAGGATTATATTATATAAATATAATTATATATCAGGATTATAATCTTTCTAATATTAACTATTATAAAGCACAGTAGAGTTAGAAAATGAGGAAATTAATAATATGGACAAAAAGACAATTTTTTTGTGGGCCTATTTTGTTATTTTTGTAATACCCTTTTCAAATATATACCAAGATTGTGTGTCAATTTTAATTTTTGTCCTCTTTTTTAATTTCTTCCACGTATTTCTTTCTTAATATATCTTCCTGCAGTAAAACAGATTCAAATAACTTTTAAATCTTTCTCAGGAAAGACAAAAATTACAGATCCACTGATTTGCCATTTTTTAATGCCGTGAAAACCTATACTTGCTAATAGCACAGAGGAAAACAACATTGTAAATATTGGCAAAAATTGTAAAAGCTGTTGTTATCCTAAAACTGAAAAAATTGTCAATTGATTCATATCCATTGTTTTCTATACTAACTAGACATTATTACTAATTTGCTGTAACCTGAAGCCTTAACCTAACTTTTTATAGAACAAAAGCTAAAACTACTTATTTTAACATGCAACTTCCCTTGCTTGCTTTCAGATAGTCACTTCGGATGACAATCCAAAGATCAATGGGAGAGGGAACAGAAAGGAAAATTCCTATTTTCTTTTTCCTCATACCTCTTCCAGTTGAATACTATCTGGTCTTATGACCAATTGTATATTCTTTGTCAAAATCATTTGTAACTCTAACATCTTCTAAAAGCAGTCTTTATTTGAAGTTAAACTTGCTGCTGAGACACCTTAAATTGCCCAGTGTACTTCGTCATGCATGCAGGCAGAGGGAGGTATCAAGGCAGATTTGTCCAAATCCAAATATTGCCTTAAACAGGGACAGCAAATAAGTCAATGCAATCCGATTGTCCCAAGGCCTTATCTCTGGCACCCTGCAGAGGAAATTACCCTTGAGGAAATTACCAGGGAGTGAAACAGTGGCGATATAATTCTTTTTTTCTTAAGTTATGCTTCCAACCTATCTATCTCCCTGCAGGTGGAGAAACAGAAAAAGCAGACAGTGAATAGCAGAGTAACACAGTCAAGATCACGGAGCAACCCAGGCTTCTAATACCTCCTTTTGAGGTTTAGACTGAGAAAGCAGCAGTTGATGCACCAGCATGAAACCCACAACTTCTTGAGTTGCTCCAGGCTAACTCATGGGGCACACAACACAAAGGCAGGTCTGATCCATGTTTCCCCAAAACAAAAAACAAATGTATGCCAGTACAAAGCGAGTTTCGTTTTCTCATACCCCTTTTCATGGATATTATATCATGCTGTAAGGAATTCCCAAAGCAAAAAATTAAGTTTCATCACTTACAAGTGTATTTTTGCAACTGAAATTTGGTTTTATTAAGAAAATACATGATAACCAGTTTAAAAGTAACATACAAAAAGTAATACAGGAATGTTCAATGAAGCTATGGAAGACTCTTAATTAAGAACAAATATTGCTCAAAACATCAGATCTTTCAGAATATTAGGTATTTTTGAAGAAAGTGTTTTATTCAATTCATAACTGTGCATCCAAAAGGCTGATAGAATAGTGTGTGATAATACCCAGCCTGAGAAGATTTCAAAATTCAATTTCAAAAACGTATTCTACAGATCACCTAAAAACTTGTTAGCAGTGCAGTTTTATTGACACCAACTTTCTGTTTGGTGGCTGTCGTGGTTTAGCCCCAGTTGGCAACCAAGCACCACGCAGCCGCTCGCTCACCCTCCCCCCCTGGTGGGGTGGGGGAGAGAATCTGAAGAGCAAAAGTAAGAAAACTCGTGGGTTGAGATAAGAACAGTTTAATAATAATAACAACAACAACAACAATAACAATAATAATAAAATGTAATGAAAATGAAAACAATAAGAGAGAGAGAGAGAGAGACAGAAACAAAACCCAAGGAAAAAACAAGTGATGCAACCACTCACCACCTGCTGACCGACGCCCAGCCCGTCCCCAAGTAGTGACTGCTGCCCCCCGGCCAACTCCCCCCAGTTTCTATACTGAGCATGATGTCATATGGTATGGAATAGCCCTTTGGCCAGTTTGGCTGTGCCCCCTCCCAGCTTCTTGTGCACCTGGCAGAGCATGGGAAGCTGAAAAGTCCTTGACCAGTGTAAGCACTGCTTAGCAACAACTAAAACATCGGTGTGTTATCACATTATTCTCATACTAAATCCAAAGCACAGCACTATACCAGCTACTGGAAAGAAAATTAACTTTAGCTCAGCCGAAACCAGGACAGTATCCACCCCTTATTCTATACCATCTATGTCATGCCCAGGCCCTACCCTTTCCAATACATGCCAATTAATCACCACCACTTTCCCTGTCTTTTGATATATACACACAGATATCATTAGGCCCTTAGTCTATGGGCCATCCCTCTAAAGTGTCCATTGAGTTCATTTAGTCCATGCCTTTGGGCTCCATCTGTCATAACAGTCCTTCAGGGCAGCAGAGATGGTGTGTGGTGTTGAATTGTTGCATGCTGAACCCAGCTCTGGTTCCATCACCGCTGCACTTTGCTCAGTTTCATCAAAGTTCATTCTTCATTAATCTGGGTGATTCTCACTGTAATACCGTTGATACGGCATATAGCAACCATAGAAGTGATGACATACTGTATTATATAGCAATTAACATCATAGCATTCAGTTCATTGGCTATTTTCACCCAAAATCAAATCCCCTGGAAGTACACATCGGACTTCCCCATCCTTCCGCATCACCCACCAAGTGCACCCAGGTCCTTGAGCAAACGCAATCCCACGAATGGGTTTGCCTTTGCCCGAGGCAGGAGTAACCCAGACTGTCTTCCCCAGCATATTTTTTATGTGCACTACAGGGACTTTATCCGCTTCTACAGTATGTAAAAGTTTTGGGGCCAGCTTGATTGGCAGATCCCCTAGTGCTGACTAAGCAGGTGGCCTTTGCTAAATGTGTATCCCAATGTTTGAATGTCCCAGCACCCATTGCTCTCAGGGTAGTCTTTAACAGCCCATTGTATCGTTCAATTTTCCCAGAGGCTGGTGTGTGATAGGGGGTGTGATATACCCACTCAATGCCATGCTCTTTGGCCCAGGTGTCTATAAGGTTGTTTCAGAAATGAGTCCCATTGTCTGACTCAGTTCTTTCTGGGGTTCCATGTTGCCACAGGACTTGCTTTTCAAGGGCCAGGATAGTGTTCCAGGTGGTGGCATGGGGCACAGGATATGTTTCCAGCCGTCCAGTGGTTGCTTCCACCATTGTAAGCACATGGCGCTTGCCTTGGCGGGTTTGTGGGAGTGTGATATAATCGATTTGCCAGGCCTTCCCATATTTCTATTTCAGCCATCGCCCTGCATACCAGAGAGGCTTTAACCACTTGGCTTGCTTGATTGCAGTGCATGTTTCACATTCATGGATAACCTGTGGAATAGTGTCCATGGTCAAGTCCACGCCTCGATCACGAGCCCATCTATATGTTGCATCCATCTCTTCCTTGATGGCCTGAAGCGTCATGGACCCACCAAGCTATAAACAATTCACCCTTATGTTGCCAGTCCAGATCCACCTGAGCCACTTCAATCTCAGCAGCCTGATCCACCTGCTGGCTGTTTTGATGTTCTTCAGTGGCCTGACTCTTGGGTACATGAGCATCTACGTGACGTACTTTTACAACCAGGTTCTCTACCCAGGCAGCAATACCTTGCCACAATGCAGCAGCCCAGATGGGTTTGCCTCTGCACTGCCAGTTGCTTTGCTTCCATTGCTGTAACCACCCCCACAGGGCATTTGCCACCATCCATGAGTCAGTATAGAGATAGAGCACTGGTCACTTTTCTTGGTCAGCAATTTCTGAAGTCAGTTGGATGGCTTTTACTTCTGCACATTGGCTCGATACACCTTCTCCTTCAGCAGTTTCTACAACTTGTTGTATAGGACTCCATACAGCAGCCTTCCACCTCCGATGCTTTCCCACAAGATGATTAGACAGTGGGGTCTCTTCAGCACGCGTCACCTCCTCCTCTGGCAACACTCTAAAATCTTTGCCTTCTGGCCAGTCCATGATCACTTCCAAGATTCCTGCGTGATTGGGGTTTCCTATTTGAGCCTGTTGTGTGATCAGTGCAACCCACTTACTCCATGTAGCATCACCTGCATGATGTGTAGAGGGGACCCTCCCTTTGAACATCCAGCCCAGCACCAACAGTCGGGGTGCCAGGAGGAGCTGTGCTTCAGTACCAACCACTTCTGAAGCAGCTCGAACCCCTTCATATGCTGCCAATATCTCTTTCTCAGTTGGAGTATAGTGGGCCTCGGATCCTCTGTATCCCGGACTCTGAAACCCTGGGGGTCGACCTCGAGTCTCCCCTGGTGCTTTCTGCCAGAGGCTCCAGGTAGGGCCATTCTCCCTGGCTGTGGTGTAGAGCATGTTTTTTACATCTTGCCCTGCCTGGACTGGCCCAAGGGCTACTGCATGAACTATCTCCTGTTTCATTTGTTCAAAGACTTGTCATTGCTCAGGGCCCCATTTGAAATCGTTCTTCTTCTAGGTCACTTGATAGAGAAGGTTTACGATCAGACTGTAAGTTGGAATATGCATTCTCCAAAAATCCACAACGCCTAATAAAGCTTGTGTTTTGTTTTTAGTAGTTGATGGAGACATAGCTGTTATTTTGTTAATCGCATCCATTGGGATCTGATGACGTCCATCTTGCCATTTTATTCCTAAAAACTGGATCTCCTGTGCAGGTCCCTTTACCTCACTTTGTTTTATGGCAAAACCAGCCTTCAGAAGGATTTAGGCGATTTTCTTCCCTTTCTCAAAAACTTCTGCTGTGTTGCCCCACACAATAATGTCATCAATGTATTGCAGATGTTCCAGAGCCTCACCCTGTTCCAGTGCAGTCTGGATCAGTCCATGGCAAATGGTGGGGCTGTGTTTCCACCCCTGGGGCAGTCGATTCCAGGTGTACTGAACGCCCCTCCAAGTGAAAGCAAACTGTGGCCTGCACTCTGCTGCCAAAGGGATTGAGAAAAACGCATTAGCAATATCAGTTGTAGCATACCACTTGGCTGCTTTTGACTCCAGTTCGTATTGAAGTTCCAGCATGTCCAGCACGACAGCACTCAGCGGCAGCGTGACTTTATTCAGGCCATGATAGTCTACTGTTAGTCTCCACTCTCCATTAGACTTTCGCACTGGCCATATGGGACTGTTAAAAGGCGAGCGAGTCTTGCTGATCACTCCTTGGCTCTCCAGTCAACGAATCAGCTTGTGGATGGGAATCAGGGAGTCTTGGTTGGTGTGATATTGCTGCTGGTGCACCATTGTGGTAGCGATCGGCACCTGCTGTTCTTCGACCCTCAGCAACCCCACAATAGAAGGGTCCTCTGAAAGACCAGGCAGGGTGGACAGCTGTTTAATTTCCTCCATCTCCAAGGCAGCTATACCAAAAGCCCACTGGTACCATTTTGGGTCCTTGAAATACCCTCTCCTGAGGGAGTCTATGCCAAGGATGCACGGAGCCTCTGGGCCAGTCACAATGGGGTGCTTTTGCCACTCACTCCCAGTTAGGCTCACTTTGGCCTCCAGTACAGTCAGCTGTTGGGATCCCCCTGTCACTCCAGAAATACAGATGGGTTCTGCCCCTTTATAACTTGATGGCATTAGGGTGCGCTGTGCACCGGTGTCTACAAGAGCCTTATACTCCTGTGGGTCTGATGTGCCAAGCCATGGAATCCACACAGTCCAGTAAACCTGGTTGTCCTCTTCCTCCTCCTGGCTGGAGGCAGGGCCCCTCTAGTCCTGATCATAGTATTCGTTACCCACTTCTTGTAAATACAAGTCAGGAGTTCCTTCATTAAAATCAGGAGTAAGATCAGCCCTTCTGCTCTGTCTGGGGAACTGTCCACTGGAAACCGGAGCAGCAATTTTCCTGGAACAACCCCCTTGTGCGATTTTTTTTCCTTGCAACTCACGTACCCGTGCCTCTAGGGTCAAGGTAGATTTTCCATCCCACTTCCTCATGTCCTCTCTGTGGTCACGCAGGTAAAACCATAGGGTGCCCCATGGTGTGTACCCTCTATATCCTCTCCCTTGAGCAGAAGAACGCTGACTCCTAATAGCTGAAATACTGGTCCGTACAGGTGGGGAATAGGACCTATCCTCTTTGAGTTGCTGGACCTTCCGGAATAGTTTCTCCACAGCCGAGATGAGGGAGGAAGAGATACTTTCTTCGTATTCCCAGAGCTGCTTCATCCACCATTGGACCCTCTCTGTCTTTTCAGGTCAGTATTGCCAATGGGTTGGCATATGACGCTAGTGCGCTCTGTATCAACTTCCACCACATGGGTTGCGTGCACTGGATGTCATCTGGATCTTTGGATATCTATTCGTTGTCCAGGTCACCATAAACTACCTCCAGTTCCCTCAGGTACTGGATATCTCTCTCCATGGTGGTCCACTTGCCTGGGTGACATATAACATCTTCCTTGAAGAGATACCTTTCCTTCACTCTTGACAGGAGTCGCCTCCAGAGGCTGAGGACTTGTGCCCCTTTTCCAATTGCTTTGTCAATGCCCCCTTCCCTAGAAAGGGATCCCAGCTGTTTGGCTTCCTTACCCTCTAATTCCAGGCTACTGGCCCTGTTATCCCAGCGTCAGAGCATCCAGCTGACAATGTGCTCGCCTGGACAATGGCTGAAATCTCACAGCTCACTCAGGGATAGGGATCAGGTGGTTTCCATCTTGTTTACAAGTTCTTCCTCTGCCTCTTCCTCTCCTTGTGACGGCCCTGCTTTTTCATCATCTCTTTCTAAATGAGCTGACTTTCATTTCCAAGATTTCTTTTTGTGTATAGGGGCAACTGATACTGGCATGGGTTGGTTCACTGGTTCAGCTGCAGTGCCTGTCGTGGGGGTTGGAGTAGCTGCAGTGCCTGTCGTTTTGTTGTCAGATCCAGAGACCTTCTCCTCCCTTTGAGGGTTCTGAATAGTGTTGAACAGGGCTCGGTAGGCATGGGCCAGGCCCCAGCACATTGCAGTGATTTGTGTCTCCCTAGAATTGCCAGGGTGACAACATACTTTTTCCAAATATTCTACTAATTTTTCAGGATTCTGCACTTGTTCAGGGGTGAAGTTCCAAAACACTGGAGGTGCCCACTGTCATAGGCGTTCACCCATGCTATCCCACACACCCTGCCACTCATAACTATCCAGCCTTGGGCCAGATCTCTGGATGATATTCTTAAATTGCCTGTTAACCTTAGACAAAACTTAAACAATATTCCCAAGAAATACCAGTAGAAGTATCTTAACTACCCAAGGGTGTTCAAGATACTGAAAAGTTATGGTAATGAAGGAGGAAACATCACAGAAGAAGGCAGTGAAGGTGCCATTCTGTATTTTATCCACAAAAAACCTCTCATAGGAAGAAGTATAATTGCTAATTATCTCTACGAGGTGGTACCTGAAGTACAGTAATGGCTTCAGTGCAAAACCCAAATACCAGATTAAGCTCAAGGCCAGTGTTTTAATAACAAATCTGCGCAGCAAAACACCACGAATCACTGCAGAGCACAGCAAGCTGCAAAAACCAACACCAATCTTTAACGCGTACAGCAAAAAAATGAGCATGGTGCAGATCAGGTAAACCACTATTGAGAACAGATGAATCAATTTAGTGACCCACAACTGTTAACAGGTGTAAATTCCTTAACACACTCTGGTCAATCTGTTATTATCTCAAATCCTTCAGGTCCCACGTTGGGTGCCAAAAAGGACTGTCATGGTTTAGCCCCAGTTGGCAACAAAACGCCACACAGCTGCTCACTCACCCTCCTCTCCCAGTGGGATGGGGGAGAGAATCTGAAGAGCAAAAGTAAGAAAACTCATGGGTTGAGATAAGGACAGTTTAACAATTGAAAAAAAGAAGTAGGAATAATAAAAATTTGTAAAGAAAAGGAAAACAAGAGAGAGAGACAGGAACAAAATCCAAGGAAAAAACAAGTGATGCAAATGCTCACCACCTGCTGACCAATGCCCAGCCAGTCCCTGAGTAGCAATCGCTGTCCCCTGGCCAACTCCCCCCAGTTTCTATACTGAGCATGACGTCACATGGTATGGAATAGCCCTTTGGGCAGTTTGGCTGTGCCCCCTCCCAGCTTCTTGTGCACCTGGCAGAGCATGGGAAGCTGAAAAGTCCTTGACCAGTGTAAGCACTGCTTAGCAACAACTAAAACATCAGCGTGTTATCAACATTATTCTCATACTAAATCCAAAACACAGCACTATACCAGCTACTGGAAAGAAAATTATCTCTATCCCAGCCCAAACCAGGACAGTAGCACAGGTAGTATAGGATGCTAGGTAAGTACGCTATGAGTCCATAGGATAATTCTGAATTCCATGTACATGTTTTGCTTCAATGACTTTGAATCAAATAAGCATTGTGTATCAGCCAAAAGAAATGCACTTTGCATGACAGAATGTGTCTTTTGAAACGTTAAACAGTGACACGCTGGAAGCTTAGAGAAACAAAGGAAAAAATTGTGTTTATACACTCAAAGAGATGGGAAAAGATGGGACTTATTGACACTTGTCAGTAAGTCTATTGCCATGGGGTAAACAGACTTCAATCTGGGTCAAGATAAGAAACACTAAGGATCTGCTCTGGGAAGAGAAGCTAAAGCACATGTGCAAGGAGCATCAGCTGTGGCAGAAAGACTATTTCCTAGAGGGAATACAAATGAAGAATTTCACAGGTGAGTTGCTTTAAATGCTACTGGTTTCCTTCATTATTTGAATGATTAATAGGAGAGTGATTTTTATTCCCTGTCTTTGTAGACAGAATTCTTCACTGGAACTTAAGACATCTCTGTCACACTGATAGCAAAAAAGGAAAAGTCCTTCAAGGAGAAGTTGTGTGGAATTAAAGTTTTTAAGATGGAACCAGCAAGAGATTGAGCATGATGTGGCCAAATGGATGGAACAAAATGGCCAGATGGAACAAAAACTCTTGAAGTGATAGATGCAATGTATTTAATTTATCACTTACTAATTTTTATGAAACTTAGTGTAATTTATGCTGTAACAATGTAGTTTATATTGTATTCACTTGAAGTAAATAAATTTAAAGTTCTTAATTAAAATAGAGTAACTATTAAATAAAGTGGAAAATAATAAATGTAAATTGATTATATCTTTAATGCTATACAATGGATTAAATCCAGTGTTTTAAAATCACATTAGAGAGGATGTGAAAATTATGTTCCCTTTTCCAGGCTTTAATATCACTCATTTAAACACTTTAATTAAAATGCAAATTCATCTATGGAACAGATGTAAAGACAAAAGCTTTGGTGAATATGGAATATCTGAGAAATCATTAGCCAACATCATAGCACATTAGATTACAGCTACTGAATTTGAAATATAATGTTCACTGTGATTAAAAGATTATAAACTAAATCAGATGGCTGTACCACCTAGTGTTTTAATTTCCACAGACTTCACTCTGAAACACTTTCTTCTCTGAATAATAACTTTCATCATCATCAAAGGACTCTTAAATCCTTAGCTTAAAACGCTGGCTCCTCTTTGTATCTTTTTCCCCAAAAGAGTCTTTCTTATGTCATGTTCTGTCATCTGGCAAGGAGTGTAATGTAATGCAGTTGATGTCATACCTATCTATCTATCTATATATCTATGCTTAAATAAATAATGACAGAAAAGTAAAACAGTATTCCTGGGAATGTGAGAGCACAGCAAGAGGACAAAGTGATGGACTTGGGGATGCATTGGCTTTCAATAGATTTCATTAACTAAATAGTTTGCAGCCATGAATAAGGGTCGACAAACAAAACGCATGCATGGTATTTCTGTACAGATGTACAGACAGATCAGCACCCATAGCTACCCACAGCTGCCGAAGCACCCATAGCTGTGTTCATGCTGCTGAGACCTCAATCTCCAGCTGACAAGGTACTGAGATTCTTACAGTGATTGGCACTTTGCCACGTTGCTTTGTTTCGTTCTCTAAACAGGCACCTTAAATGTTAGTTACATATGAATATTCCTGTGCTTTTCTCCATATTTGTGAAGACAACTTAACTAGGTGACATGGCTGTGCTTCCACAGCTGTCATCTAAGTGACACCTCCCATCTCTCACCCACCCACCTGCATCTGCCCACCACTACATCTCTCTCATTTATGCGAGCACAACTGCTTGGGAGCTGCAGTCAACCAAGCTGTGAACTGATCCAGCTTAAAATACCAACTGCTGTTCTGGGAAAAGTGAGAGGACAGCCCAGGCTGGAAGTCAAGGTGTGTTTCCCAAGGCACCTGAGCCTGCTTAACAGTCCCCCCCATGGAGGGGCACACAGCCCGCTCTCCCGGCGGTCTGTGGGACACCGCCTGCTACTCATTTTGACTTTGAAGCTCCATGCAATAACAAGTGCAGCCAGACTTTCCAGGTTATCTGCAAAGCTTAGGCACTTTGGCTTTGGAAGTTTATATTAATGCAATGTCAAAGCCTGTAATAACTTTGCTAAATATGCGTCCACAAGCACAGGCATGATTTTTTAGTGTTTGGGTCATGCTGAGTGTTGACTGCATTTAGTTCCTATTATCGAACTCTTGAGTGCTCAGTAATTCACAGCATCCTTTAGAGCTCAGAAGTGCAACATAACACATGGTTTGGTGTAGGCAAACACAGCCACATGGTACATCCCACACATGGGATGCGCAATTTAAGTGTAAATGCCAAGAACCCCTGGGTTTCTTAGCACGAATGAGCATGCCAATATCAATTAACCCCACATTGTTTATTTAGAAAGTTAAGGTCTTAATTTCTGATGGCAACTTAGGATGTGAGCCACTTTCTTCAAATGCAGACAACTGCAGTTCAAATTCCCTTATATTACTTTTCCAGACTCAAAACTGATAGGTGAAAATACATCTAAAAGGAGTGGTCCTAGTTTCCACGGCCCACTCCATCTTTGCTGACAAGGGCAGACCGTGGCATAATTTGTGACAATACTAGCTGTGTACTGCAGTAAGATTTCAAAGGGTTATCTTTAGTCATATTGTATACAGCTATTGCCTAATAAAATATTCGATACACTACTGACATCAGCTGGATGGAAGGAGACTTTATGCTTATAATCTATTGTAGAGTAAAATTAATTCCTTAATTCATTGGCCTAGGTTGTTGTCCCCACTATAATCTAAACACAGCTGCCACCACCACACAAATTTGACCTGTCATAAAGGAGCGGAGCATAGCCTCTTTACTCCTAAAGCTCTACTGGTGTAAACACCTTTTGATTCCCTACCTCCCTGTCCTGGATCTCTGCCCAGCCTTTCCTCCTCCCTGTGCACTCTGCTGGCACAACAGTTCACGCAGCTGGATGGCTCAGGGATGGTCCAGCTGAAAAACAACTTTTTTTTCTTCCTTCCTTATTTTTCAGAAGGATTAGTTGTCTGATGTAGACCGCCACGTGTGCTGCACAATCATCACTTTGCGTGTGGTAGTGCAATAGAGTACAAGTGCTGAAAAACTGGGGGCTTGCTGCTGTTAGAGAAATCGAAAAGCCTAGTCCGAACTTCCCTTAGTTGTCTGGATTTCACCTCTTCAGCTCTAAAGCAGCCTAGGCTGCTGGGCACTTGTTCCCTCCCATCTGCTGTGCAGCAACAGTGGCTGCCGTGGCTGCGTTATGAAGCAGAACGGAGGACTGATTCAGCCAAAAAAATAATGGCCGTGCAAAAGAGCTGTAAGAAACTTTGGTATCTTTTATGGATGCAGTAAAGCCAACCACAGCTGGGTAAAACAAAGACTCAAAAAAAAAAGATATTAAAATTGTAGGAAAGAGTTTTCTTTGCCATAAACATGGGTAACAAGACTACTACTTATAAGTTTTCTAAAAGAGACTCTCTGTGAAGAACCAAATATGAAATATTAAATATATAAAAGGATTATAAAGGGAATACAGTTGCCAATGAAAAAAATGGATAGCTACTTTATTTTCCCTGCAATTATCCCCTATTTGTACAGATAAGATTGGATTATTATTACCTTAAAAAGAGAAAGGATATTGAAAAACATCACCTTGCTATTTTGTACCAACATTAAAATAAAAAGTAAAAAAGCCTTAATTCACCTGAAATCTTTAGTGAAATGCTTAGAATTTTCTAACAGAGACTGAGCACTGACAATTATTTTGCTGACTACTTGGGTGATTTATGCATTGTTAATTCCTGGATGTCTGTTATAAAGCAATCGGTATGGAATAGAGTCGAGGATTCTATATGTAAAAATTCTCAGTTAAAGGCACTCAACTATGTTCAACTGGAACGTAAATAAATGTGTAGTAATCAAGACAAATACAGCTCTAGATACTTAGCAAAATATTAACAAATATGAGACTTGCTTGAGTTGCAACTTGCAGCTGTCTGGACACTTCTAGGTGATATTTTATCTATCTGCTTTCCTGTGGCTTTCCCTCTGAATAACTACTAACAAGCTTCTCCCCACCCGCCCAGTCATGAATTTTCATGAAGCAAGTGGAAACATAATACCTTTGTGGAATCCACCCTCTGCCAAGTCTGAATGAAAGTACATTTTTTCAAACGTTATCAAGTCAAAGACAGGCCCCACACAATGCATGTGTGCATCTAATTAAACACATGCAGCTTAATAATACCAGATACTTCATTTCCATAGGAAACAAAATTAACTGGATTTCACTTAAAGGCTTGACCAGAGCTGGTGAGCACCATCACACAAGGTATGATCAGAACATGACCACTGCAAATTTCAAAACTCTCTACCTCTTATTTTATTTTTTTCATTTTAAAGCATGAAGCCCATTAAAATTTCCCTTTGTGGGTGTGCTAGCTATTCCAGGGCATCTCTCTTTTCTTTTGCACACAGTCCCTGCAAACTTTACTGAATTATTGTGCCTTATAAATTTACTATTTCTCTTTAAACTGTCAAGCAGATGATGGAAAACATATTGATGCTCCATATGGCTTGAAAGCTCGTAAGAAATCTTGTTCCTAAAATTGGCATATTTCAATGCTTTTAGAGCTGTGAAAGGCTTTTATGTCTGCCCGTTTTCTATACCATTATTACAGTTCTGAAGCACTGTTTATCACTGGAGGATACCACCTGGTTCCAGGACCCTGTATGCTATTCTCCCACATTTCCCTCCATGGATCACCTGCCAATGAATCACCAAGGAAACTCATTACCAAAAGCACAAACTACACTGCACGGTACAGCTGACTGCCAGCAGATAGTGTTATTTGCTGGACCACTCAAGCCTGTTATTTCTTCAAATGTTGCACTTCTGTCATGTTGAACGGCTGTGCTATGCTGTTTCTCATTCTCATTTGTTATTTAATTTTAATCTCATCTGACTCACTGGTGTGGGTACGATGTCTGAGCTGCTGTCAGAAAGTCTCTGTGAGGCTATTTTAACAGCTATGAAAAGACAAAATGCAGTTCTCATTCTCTTCATTTGTCATTTTTATTGAAGAATTTGCTTTTTCATTAGCTCAACTTAGGCGTGTCATGGTCTGGATGAATGAAGAAGAAAGAGAATCCTTCTTTCCCGCTGTCTAATGTTTACCTCCACATCAGGCTGTGATTTTCCTATTTCTGCACTGCCAATCTCCAGAAAGGTTCAGGGACTATTACACATAAAACACAAAGATCATGACTCATCTAGACCTCATCATAAGGTTTAAGCTGCAACCTGAATGCTTCCTACCCTTTTCAAGATGCCTGTCAACAGCAGGTAAATATTTTCAGTGAGAGCCTGAAGACTTCCAGAATACAACCTTCTGATAGTTGTCAACTCCTGCCATTCCCATCTACTCTCCAGTCTTCAGTCCCTGTGTTTTGGACACCCCTTTGTGTGGATTTTCTCCTCTACTGGGACTGTAGCAGTCAGTTGGGTGTCCTGGCCAGGTATCTGCACTGTCCCACTGTGGCTCACTTCTTTTTATCGAACTTGAGGAATGAGGAACATCTCATTTGCTCCTAGACACCCACTCACAGATTTAAGGCAGAAGTTTCTTCTCATTAAAGGCGCTGTACCCATTAGCCAGTGCTCCCTTACTCACCACAGCTCACAGTTCATCGGTTCAAAGCTGATCCCACCAGATATTTTAAACCACTGAACGTCACTGCTCCCTAACTTTACTGAGCACAGAGTCCTCCACAGGCAGCTTGGTTACCTTTCATCCTGATGAAGCTCTGAACGGTTTTATGAGCTCTTTTCCTACTTAAATGAATCTATCGTATTAGTGCAATAATTTAATACTGGTTACAGTTTCAAGATCCCAAAATCTAAATTAAAGAGATTTTATTTTTTTGTTATAGCTACCTTTCTATTAGTCCAAAACCAACCACTACTTTTTATTTGAAAGCCTCAGACTTAGATATTAATGGTACTTGCTATTTGTCAGGTTTTGCCTTTCTCCACTTCTACACTTATGTAGGGCAATTTACTACATCTTTGCTTAATGATGCCAACTTTATCTTTTTTTGCAAAAATCCAGCAGTTGTGGACACTGATGGAAACAATTTAAATGAGGATAAAATTGGAGTGAAAAATGGAGGCTAAAATGGCTCAGGGATATTTTGTCTAATCTGAGATATTCACTGACTTGAAAAGCATGGCAGAGTTATGGAGATAAAAATCTATTTAATCTACTGATAGATTAAAAACTTAAATGATAGTTATCATCTAATCAAACACCGTAGATTTTTAATAACTGTGAAGAAATGAAGTGTGATTTTAGATTATGATGACATTAAAAATAACAGTATTCCTATTTGGGCTGTGCACTGTATGCCGACAGACATCTGACAAGATACAGAGATTCTGATGGAAGTCATGTCACCATGTCATCATTGCAAAATGTCATCATTTTATTCAGAGACTGTCCTTGATGAATGCTTGAATTCAGGATAAAATTAAACAACCGTTTGTTATTCTTCCTATTATTGATAATAAAGCTAGTTAAGAAGCTTATTTAAATCTATTGTGAATCAGGCATCACTATAACAATATGTAAGACTTAGATTCTTTCTCAGTATAAGATTTGATGGCAAATTTACTGCTTCCAGTTTAAAAAATGAGAAAATATTTGTTTTCACTCTTTGGTCAGGCACTGAGTTTAAGAGGTTGGGAACAATGGTCCTTAGGACTAAGGTCCTTCACTGCTTAGGACATTCTGGCTCATAAAGGATATAATAGAGCCTTATTAAATCAAATGGCAAAACTTCTACTGACTTCTCTGTAGCCACAGAGCTCATAAAATACTGCCTTCCCACATATGTAGCCTCATTCATTTCTGTAGGTCTGTTTAGGTGTATAAATTTTGATTCAGCTGTCTGGTTAACAGAAATAATAAGAATGACAAATGAGCAGTGTGGCAGTGTCCCTGCTGAAGGCCAGATCTGCAGCACTTATTTCGAGTGGAACATCCTCATAGGATTGAAAGTTTTAAATTGCATGTGAGAGGAGTAAGAATTGACACGTGCAAGAAATAGACTGAAGACCTGGCACAAAGTGCTTGTTTGGAACAAAGCAGAAAGCTTTGATTATAAGGCTGGGAACATTGTATGAGAGCCTTTATGTTAGAGGAATACAGGGAAAATTTTGAATAGTTCTGAAGTATCAGGAGTTATTTCAAAGTGTTGAGCAGAAGCAGCATTATCCTTTAATCTTTGCCATCTTCTTTTTTTTTTTTCCTGGGGAAAAAAAGATCCTTACACTTATCTTTTTCCGCAGTGATTTACTTTCTTTCCTCATAGATGTTTCAGTGGGTTTTCATTGACTTGAGTAAGAATGTATTTTAAGACAGTAAGACTGATGCAAAACATGGTATAATGTTGACCATCTTTTGACAATTGTCTTTCTTCATAATCCATTTTTTGGAAAAAAAAAAATGCTGGCAGGTTGAGTTTACACTAGCAGCTGTAATGTTGAATCATATGCCCCCATCACTCTAGGGCTTCATCACAGCTGATATTGTTCGTCCTCCCATGTAGCATAAAAGTGACCGAGAAAACAGTACCAGTCTAACTCCAGATTGTCCCGCTGGCTAAACTGACAATACAATCATGAACCCAAGTCTGATCAAGATCAACCTCATACTGCTGAGTAACACAGGAGGGCTGATATTGCTGTCATAGAACCATACCTGTCAGCAGCTGAGCTTAGGTGCCATAAAGACTTAAAAGTATAACATCCAAAATCCTTTGGAAGTTATATTTAATGTAGTAGTCACGTGCAAAGTTTAATTTTTAATACAAAGTTTGTATTGTTATATATTATAAAGCAGGGAAATGCTCCTTTCTTACCCTTTCCCTCCTTCCTTTTGCTTTCAGCCACGCGTTCACAAGATGTGGCATTTACAGAGAATTGAATGTCAGCTATTTTAGGCTTCATTCCTTCAGTGCCCATACCACTACTTAGTGAGCTTGTTCTCCTGAACTTCAAGTATTCAAGTCAAAGCTGCCTGTATTTAATTATTATTAAGAAACCTAACTTATATTCCTATTCATTTTGATGTGATTTATGTCACTGTGACAGCTTTCTACTAACAGGTCATTAGTGATTATTTCTGAAACACCAAGGTCTAAACGGCAGCAATGTTGCTTAGACAAGAAAAGAGAACATTCTGACAGTTTGTCTTTCATTTAATGTAAGTTTTACAGGAGTGCATGATACTGTAACCTAATTTATCACATCACAACCTTTTCATCTCTTAAGTAAGAAATACCCCAAATGCTTTAGTAGTTTTTCATCCACTTAGCTGCACGGTAGCAAAGATTTTAAATGTGAAAACAACTATTAGAAGAAACAATCCTGGGCTAAAAGTACTAACAAGGACAGAAATATTTAAGTCTTTCTATTTTGATAAAGATTCTGAGAGCAGGGGGAAGACAATGCCTATTCTCAACTATCACTAGAAGGCACTACAGGTATCTGAGCACCCTATTCAATAGACACAACCCTATTGAACGTGACCTTAATGCAGCTGTGGTTGCACATTTTTTGAAAACTAAGGTTTTATAGATTATTTACTCTTTAAAAAATAAATGTCTTTGGGAAAGCTGCATCTTTGGGGGGAAAGTCCTAAAGCCCAACAGAATCTTTCCTATTACACACAATAATTATTTTCTCATTCTGTGCTACCTGCTGAGCTACTATAAATCAGAAAAATAACAAATGTCCTACATACTCTGCTCACGCTCTCTAGAGTTCTTCTTCCTGAATCATCCCCGCTTTGGCTGCATACATATACACACACGTACATACATATTTGCATATATATCTGTGAGATACACTTGGAAACATTTCAGTATCATCTGGCCTGAAAAACTCTCTCTTGAATCACTTCATTTTAAGGTTTTCCCTTCTTCTTTGCTTTACCTTGTGTTTTTTTAATGAAAGTTTTGCCATCTTTCTGTGATATTACAGTAACATTTACTGCTGCTGGTGTGATGAATAGTCCAACCCAAACTCTGGCCATCAAGCACAGAATGTGACAAGGACATCTGATTGCCTGCAACCAGAGCCCTGGCAGCCGTGACTGTGTCTGTAATATTCTGCTAGAGTGTCCTTGCTGAAGTCAGTTTTGCTGTTATTTCCTATTAGTTATGACTTTATAAATGGCAAAGTCAAAACTGAAGAAATCTTTTTGCTCAGATTTCTGAAACCCTAAACCCATAAACCCTAAAGCCATAATAATAGCTTCCTATGATTATGAAAGTTAGAAACCCTAAACCCATAATCATAGCCTCCTAAAACTACAAGCAAAATCTAAACAGCATCATGGAGTCAACTTTCACTATGCTGAAGCTTGCCTGATAGGAGGAAAATTATTATGAATAATTTACTTAAGACAGTGAAGTATTTTGCTCTTTAAGTCTAAGTAGTTGGTATTTCAATTTCCTCTGTAGATATTTAGTTTTTTTCCTATCCTCAAAAAACCCCACAATAAAACCAAAACAATAATTTCATTAAAAATAATGCTAAATACGGCTCATGCTATGTCACAGACAATTTCAAAGTCTAACTTGATGTAGAAATCACATATGTATACATATGTTTATATATAAAAATAATCTGCAAACTTGCAGACAATACATGCTTCCATATATGAAATGGAAACAGGTCGACACCTCTGCTATATCTCCCCTATTTTATAAACAAGAAGAAGTCATCATTACAATATCCGCCTTCACCTTCTGTCCCACCTCTGTTTCTCGATATTGATTTGGTGCATTAGGGATCCTCTGTCACACAGAGTATGGAAAATGAGCTAGGATTGTGAAAACAAAAACAAAGAAGGTAACACTTGTTACCACCTGCCTTCTCATGAGCATACATGTCTTTACAATCTAAGTATTAATATGCTTGGCTCTCCAGATTTTCTATCTTGATATGCATAGTCAGAAATCAGAGACATATTTTAGTGGGAGAGCTCGCATATGACACAATATAGCATCCTCAGCATCTGTATTAATTGACATTCCCACTGCTCTTGCACCGTTACAGTGTTTACTTGAACACCTCTTCAAATATGAGTTCAAGTGTTCTTAAGATATAAATTAAAAAAGTTGTTTATATTGTAGTAGCCTGGGTGGATTGTAGCACGTGGTAAAATTAAGTAAATAGGACTAGATTGTGATGTAGTACTGGATAGACAAATGTACAATCAGTTCCTTCTTGTTAAAAGTTTCTAGGAAAAAAATAAAGTTTTAAAAAAAGTTATTTTCTGATCTTTACTCAGAAATTTTTCTGAATGTCATATGGGCCCACAAAGACTGATATTTTACCCAGATAAGATCATCAAATCTTTGTTCTTTGATGCTTCGTAAAAAGCAAATCCAGCAACTGTCAGATTCCTTTGTCTATAACCTCAGTGGGACTGAGTACTCATAACTCCTGGGAAAACTAACCGAGCTCCATCATTTCTAAGAAGTAAACCCATTAGAAATAATAAAACTTGATCAAATATTTAGTAAAAGGAGTCAGCAGATGTAAAATCCACAGGTCCCATCACTGTAGCAGAAACAAATACTTTATCTCCAACTAGCTGAATTTACTGTAGCTACCACTGATGTAAACTGTTTTTTTCAGGTGAATTAGAGAATGACAACAGAAGAATTAAGAAAAAAATGTCAGAAAAATTCCTCCTCAGTAACCTATTTTCAAATACAGTAGTGCAAGGCAAGATCTAAGAATTTCTGGCTTTAATCTTTAATAGTATTGCTCTATAATGCACATAATGGTTACAATCACTCCGCAGAAAAATATTTACACCCTTAAATCATAGACCAGAGGAGGGAAATGGTTGACTATTTCTAACTGCCTTAGAGCATCATAGAAAAACAGCTATTTTTAAAACAGAATTAATTACACTCCACAACTTTGAAGCTGCACCTTTACCTTGCGCGCAGTGATTTTAAAACTCTTGATTTAGAGACAGAGTATATGTACAACATGCTTGCTCCACAAAACTGATGTACAACTAGACTTTGTATAACTCTTCCTTCTGCTAAAGAAATTTTACTGTGAGGCTGGCCATGCATTGCAATTATATGAAATGCAAACAGAGGCATGGAGAAACAGCTGTTTTCCCAATATAGCAAATTCTTTAGGGAAATTTGTGCAGAAGGAGGCAATAAATGCATCAGCAACCACTGACACACTCTGATAATTACTGCAAAGCAAAAGAACATCTGCATTCAAGGAGGAGTAAAAACAACACTACAGCTAATGAAAAGAAAAATGAAAGGAAAAAACAACCTTATGATGGGGAGTGGAAGAAAAACATCCTCTTTTTCCTGAAGAGATCACTAGCATATTACTCAAGAATTTAATTCTGACACATGGTTTTGTTGCTTGATAGCTTGTGCTTTTTTTGACTGAAATAATTTATGCTTCATTCAGAAACAGAAGCTTTCCTACTCCTTAAAAAAAAACTAACCAGGACCTGAGAAAGTCAGCTGTGATATGCAGTGGAGTTATTTACTACCCAGCATCCATTCTTGGGCAAGCCCATAGCTAGTCAAATTCACTTTACAGTTTATTTAAATCAAATGAGCATTCTAGGTTCATCCTAAGACAAGACATGAAAATATTACGTGAAACAGCAAGTCAAGACATACTACCGTGTCATATTATCTGCCTTAACAACTTTGCAAAAGTTCACAGGAGAACATATAGAAATATGTTAAAGTCCATGTTGGAAGGTTTGAATAAACTAGTTGGTTGGAAATCTTACAACATTTTTCTCAGAAGAATACTTGAGCTTTCCAGTTGTAGGTTGGTTAGGGGAAAAAATGCCCATCTAACTTAGCTGATATGGTTCCGTTTTGTCTTTCCCAAAGAAAATTGAGCCAAGGGAAGCAAAATGGATTATTCTGGATGTAAGCAGCTGTTGTGGCAACTCTGATTTTTCATCATTTCCAACTGCCGTTAGCAGCCCAACCCACCCCAGAATAGTTTTTCTTAGTTTTTCTTAGCTGTTTCTATCAGGTTGGGTTTTTTTTAAGCCCATAAAGAGGAATTAAGTACTTTTGGAGGGGGCTTCGAAATAATCTGTAGTTTTTCATGTTTTACATCACTGTGAACTTTACAGAATCAGACTGACTTGAACTCACCCTACACCTACTTTGGGCTTTCTAGGACTTCATTCCCTGCATATGTTTTTTTTCCACTTTTAAAATAGTTATAAAATCAGAATGTTATACTGGAGATGTTTTAGGAAGTAGGTATAGCTAATGTTTATGATCCAGATAAAATTAACCATTACTACTAATAATTTGTAAAGTGCAGAAATAAGTCACATGAAGAGAAAAAGAACAGAAAAAGAAGAAATGATCATGTTCACAGCTATAACCTAAATTCCACATTCTGCAAATGTGATTCAGAGTGAATGATGATGATGACAGTACCAATTTTACCAGTGAATTAAATCCTAATACTTCATAAATGTTTTCCATTTTAATCAAGGGGTATTTTCCTTCCTTGAGAAAAAAAAAATGCATAATTTTAATTTTAGGCTGCCCTCAGAATCTTACGTGTTTAAGATTATTTGCACCTCTTTTACACAGACAACACTGTCAGTTTGGAATTTTAATCTCCATGAGCCAGAGATGGGACAAAGATATCACCTCAAGAGCTCTGAAAACCAAGGAAAAAAAGTCACATTTTCTGCCAGACAAGTGACTGTTTTTCTTGTCTGCTTTGCCTGTTCATATTGGTAACTCTTCTGCTGCTTTCCCTGTAAGTAGAGAGTACCTGCAAAAACTGAATGCTGATCTGTAAAAGGCATGATTATTGCTCTTACAAACATCAGCTCTACTTTTTTAAGCTACAACTCAACTACATGCTCCAGGATCACGTGAGTACTAACACAGGTGATCAGCGTAATGTCTATGCTGATCGTCATCTCAGGACCCACAAATTTTCTTATCACACTACCTAGTACCAATGCGTACAAACTCAAGGAAAGATGAAGCTGTAATACTGATAGGAAAGCAGTAGGAAGGAACACATATGTTTTATAAAACATGCAAACACATTTTAAGAAGTTCGTCACAAATTTGCACGAGTGGGAAAGTTAATTCTAATAAATGAACTAATACGGGTTTTTTTCTGATACAATTTTAGGATGAAGTTCTGTTTATTTCAAATTCCTTGGAAAATTTTGTATCCACTATTGAATTTTCATCCGCCATCCCATCCTTTTCACAGCTCCTTACTGCTGTCCAGAAACTGCACCAACGTTAAGGTTCTGAACAGAGCATGAAAGTGTGCATGGCATTTTTGGTATAGCATGCATTTAATAATTTGTGTTAAATATGATTTGTTTTAATCAGTTCTTTAATCACATTTTTTTAAATGTACTCAGCACAGCTTACTTTCAAGAAAGTGGAATGAGAAACTGAGCACAGTATTGATTATGTTGATTAACAGAAGTGGTGATTAATACCTTTCTTGCTGCTCTCAAAGTCAGTCCAGATGTACTTCAGATGCAAATATTCTCAGTCAGGCTCTTCTGCCCATGCATCTTGTTGTTTGTGTTAAATTCTCCCTAGCCATCTTCTCCTGTGCTTTGACTGTCTTTCCAAAAAATACTAGGTTGTGATACAGTCTTCAGGCCAAAAAAGGCAACACAGCGATGGCAGATGAGAATGAATGCACAGGGTGTGGGCCAAGAGGATTTCTTCATATTAGAAATAAATGCAACCCTCTTCACTAAAGGTAAACCCCAAATCCCTCAAATACTCTACTCAGCTGCTAAATGCCTGGAAAGTCAGTTTGCAGGTGTTCAAGCAACACCTGAATAAAACACAACTGACATCTTTGGCAATTCATTTTGAGGGGAAAAAAATCAATCAAAGAATTTATAAAAAAAAGGTGAACTAAAATGTACAGCCAGAATATGGCTGAAACCTCTGCAACCATTCAAACACTCCCGGGCACCCTGCATTGAATACTGTCATTACATAGGCTGCTCTAAGCACTGAAGGTTTTAGGAAATGAAAACTAATTCTGTTTTTTAAATAAAGTTTTCAGAAAAACTTCATCAACATGTTTGGACTGAAGGACAAAGCTTTTGCTATGCTTCTTTTATTTCTTATTTGTCCAATGTTAATTAGAGGGTCTCAGGGAGACTCTTCATATTGCATATTGCATATTGGACTGCATATTGCATAAACTGCTAATGAGGCCTTTGAGTGGGATTGCTGTTAAGAGGCTAAGTAATCTTCTCTCCACTTCTTCCACAACTGGAAAAACACTAAAATAGTTGAATCTAGATACTAGCATGGACAGTATATGTATATTAAATATATACACAGTGCACTTCCAAATAAAAAATGAATGCTCAGACAAGACATCTGTAATTTAGGAGGAGCTTTTTTATTATGTACTGTCATCTGAAATTGAAAATTATCAAAAGTTAAACCAGGAAAAAACCCCAACACTTTGGGCTAATATTTCTGAAAATTTAAAATAGGTGACACACAAAACAAGAGTGGAAAGTGAATTAGATTACTGGAGTGTTTAAAGGACAGCAATAAAACATGCAAGGAGGTGTTTATACACAATCTCTCAAGTTCTCTTCAATGAAAGGATGCAATCCCAGATCCAAAGCACCTGAGGAGACCCTGAAGCTAAGATCAAATCCCAGTGGAATAAGATAAATTATGTGCAGCAAACTGAACAACTGCATAAGCAAGGAAACCAAGGGAAAGGTACCAAGGGAATACCCCTTGTTAGAAGAGTAGCAGAACATTATCTCATACAAGCACAGGAACAGAGACTATCTCAGTCCTTCCAGCAACAGGCAACAGTTTATTTACAGAACACCATCCTTTTTTCACTAGTTATGGAGCACATTTGTTTACTATATACCAAGACTTCATCAGAAAGTTATGTGAAGGCACATGTGAAAGCTTAAGAGCATTTTATCTTCTCTGTCACATCAGTGGGGAAGCTCCTTTAGTCCTGGCCAAATACCAAAGCGGTTCATTAGAAACATCCAGCAGAGATTTACCATGATTTCCCAACCATTCCTGACCAACTGGATTGCCTTCTATGATGAAATGACTGGCTTAGTTGATCTCATTTACCATGACCTTAGCAAGGTTTTTCAGACAGCCTCCAATAGCATCCTACCAGCCAAACCGAAAAGGCTACAAGGTGGGTGGAAACCCTGAACACTGGCACTGGCCAAGAGCTAAGCGGCTGCAGAAAGCAGCTTTGCAGGATACCAAGCTGACCATAAGTCGTTGTGCTCTCCCAGCAATGAAAGACACCCACACCCTCAGCTGCATCAGGGAGACAGTAAGCAGCAGGGAAGTGCTTCTTGGTTCTTCCCTTCTTTTTGGCACCTGTGAAACCTCCGATGGAGGACTGCGTCCAGTTTGGGGCTTTGCAGTACAAGACAGACATTGGCAAATGGAACAAGTCCAGCCAAGGCCAGTGAGATTCTCAAGGGGCTGGATTATATGACATTGAGGAGCTGCTAAGAAAGCTGGGATTTTTCAGCCTGGAGGAAAGAGTATTAAGGGTCCCCCTTGTTAGTGATCTAAGAGCAGCCTTCTTATGAGCAAACCTAAGGGTGCTCATAGAGAACATGGAGCCAATTTTTTTCTTGGATACACACTGTGAAAGGATAAGAGGCAAAGAACAAACTATGGCAAGGAAAATTTGGAGTAGGCATGGGACAGTCCTTAGACATATAGTTTTAAATTAAAGTTCACCATGAGAGAGGTTAAGCACTGGAACAGCATGCCCAGAGAGACTGTGAAAGTCCATCCTTGGGGATTTTCACAACTTGACTGGACAAGGTCCTCCACAGCTTGATGTAATTTCTTAGTTAGTTCTGATTTCAGCAGGAGCAGATGACCCGCAGAGGTCCCTTCCAACCTTAAACATTTGATGATTCTGGTTCTAAGACTTGAAAACGCTCAGAAGTTCAGCCTTAACAAGATTGTTATTTATTTATTTGGTAAAGAGGAGAACATGTAGATTCAGGTCTGCTATCATTCCTTTCCATAGTTCTGAGAAATTTCAGCATTTTTCATTACAGAAATTGTACATTGGAGAAGACTGGTGCAGAGGAACATTGTCATACTTTTCATACAGGAGATTAATTCCAGACTGATTGACTAAAATGTTTCTTAAGGGTTTGGAAATCACCTTGTACCCCCACATTACAATATGTACATGACTATTTCTGGAATGAGTTATTAAGACAATTAAAGACACAAATAAATATAATATATTCTAACTACAATGTTACAATTTCTCCAACCATACATTTGTATTTTTATGATTTACTGCAGTAATTTTAGCTAATAATTGAGCAACTGATAATTTTTTCCATTCATGGTATTAAAAAGAAGATTTCAATAATGGAAGAAGATTATGTGTCCCAGAAAATCCCACCAGATTTCTAGGTGTCTTTTTTCCGTGTAAAGTTTGCCTCATTTCCAAAACTAATATTACCCATGTCTTTGCAGGTAGGACAATCTGTTTTTCTATACCTTACAACTATGATTATCATAGGTACTAGTCATGAGATAGAGAACCAGAAAATTTCATCAAAACACCAGCTGATTAACTGACAAATACCTTCTGTTGCAAACCTCTTTCCAAAAAAATCTAACCTTGAGGGAAGTATGTGAAAAGTGCACTTACTGCATTCTACTGTCTCACACATGCTCACAATAAACCAAGATTAATGTTATTTTTACCTTTTTTAACTACAGAGAAGTGAGTTGAATCCCTTTGGTAGCTAAATTAACAACACTTTCATTTTTTTTGCTTTTTGATTTTTAATGAGCATGCATACTGAGATATACAAACTACCATTCCAAATGTTTCCCTTAGCTTTTGCCTTTATTTTCTCTTCCAAAATCTGCATTTTAAAAGTTTTCTCATGAAGAACTTCTCTATCCTTAACATTATCACTTAACATTATACTAGATAGTAAGTAGATTTTATATTTAGTGATACAGTGAATAATTTTTCAGTATAACAAATTTTTCTTAAGTTCATTTCTGTAAAGAGATATTTAACCATATTCTGTCTTTAGACATGGACACCAAGGAGCTTTGTGAACATTCTAGTTAAAAAAAAAAAAAAAAAGAAAGAACAATTAGGTAAGAGATATTTTTACAAGCATAACTTTCGTTAGCTGTGAGGTTTTGTTATTTAAGTGGTTAAATCTGGTTCTAATATTTCTAATTTTAGAAATAGATTACATTATTATTTAACTGCATGCAATCCCAGTTATCTTAATTGTATGGTTACCTGTTTCTATACTGAGGTGTTTACAATGTGCCTAGATTTACAAGGTTTGGGAATCTAGAAATTTATTTCATTTTTTATAATCCAAAAACACATCATGGTTTTGTGTTTTTCTTCTGTGTTTTCATGTATTTAATGCCTTTATTAAGAACTCTTAGGACAGTGGAGATACCAATGTCTTGAAAGTGTTACAAATTAATACAACTCAACTGTGTCATCTTCAGCTTCAATTTTACCTGTTTACTATGGCTCAGCCTATGATTAATGGAGCCAATCCTTCCTTGAAGCCTGAAAGCTACTCTTTATTAATTCCCACTATCATGCCACGCACTGAAGAACATCATATAGCCTGGAGTGCACTCCTCCTCTCCTCTTTAGCTTAGCCAGAAAGTTCAATTTAAAAAATAACTATAAAAGAAACTAGGAGAGGACAGAAAATAAAATAATATCTGTAGAAAGTAAAGAAATAACTGTGTGAAATGAAAGATGTGATGGGGCAACAAGAAAAATGTATTGAGAAGATTTTTTTTTTCTAAATTTAAAGTCTAGTAGTTACTCATGGCAGGAGTTGCTGCACTGGCTAAGAGTCGCGTCACATAACTTTGCTTCATCAACATCCCGCGTAAGATGCAAATAGTATTTTTAAATTAGGAACATAGAGAACATCTTAAGCCAGGCCGGTAAGAAGATTTAGTGCTGACATCCTGGCTCCCAGGTGTAGGTGTGCCAATGGGAGGACATTGCCCATGGAGAAGATAATGATCCCACTGCCAGGTGACCTGAGCATGGCGCAGGGCTGTGCCATCCCGCACACAGCACTGGCCACAGCACCAACACCACCAGCTATTCATACCCAGGGAGCCTGCAGGCAGCTCCTACTTGGCACCAGCAATTACTCCATCTGTGTGTGCTTATCTTGATGTGAAGCAGCATGGTCTCATGTGAACATTTGCTTGGCAGTAGAAATGGTGCATAGAATTGCTCACTGCTAGGAAAATCCTATATGAGCGCTAAAGGCAGGATCTTCACAGTGTGTTTTGCCCATCGGTCCATCTGAAGAGTTATAAAAGTATCTACACTATGCTCTTTTCCCTTCTAGTGTTAGCGCCAATAAATGGTATTTTTATTCAATACTTTACAGAGTCTGAGTGCCTTTTGTACTGAAATCTGTAACAAGCCCTAGTCCCTGTGCATTACAATAGGCTAGCATTGAACTAATGAACTAATGTTTTGAAAATGAAAATTAAGAATATAAAACAAGAAACAAAACAAATTAAAACAACAACAGAAAAAGGAAAAAAAGCATGGTGAATTCCTGCCTTTTGGACACGCCTTACATTGCTCATACAGAAATCAGTGTATTGGCTCACTGAAAGCAGAAATCAATCTAGACTGAAAAAATGGAAATATGGATTCAAAAGAGTCATATCTGAAAACTTCTTTTGGTTCTACTTTTTTTTTTTTTAAACTTATTTCCAGTTTCTGCTTAATATCTGCAATGACAGTGCCTTTGGATATCTCTTCGATACAATTGGTTTTCTGGACCTGTCATTTATAAATTGGAGGAATCCTTCAATTGATTTCTATCAGTCTTCTATTAAAATAAAGTTCTTCATATTATTGCCATTGTTTTTCTTTCTTAGGGTATACAACTAAGGTCAAAGCTGAAATTGAAACTAGATTGTTAGCTTTCTCAACATTGTATTTTTAGTTTATGGTTCTTTGGCTGTCTTTTTGAGGGGTGAGGTGGATGCTGGGGAGATATAGGAACAGAGCTTGTGTGTTATTTATAACAGTAGTTTAAATGGAATAAATATTTTTTTCCACAGTGTGGCAGCAAAGCCTTTTAAGAGGAAGAACTGACTTGTCTCAAGAACTTTTTGCTAAATCAGCTGAAAATTATGGATAGCTAAAGTCAGAGTCCATAGACTCCTTGTCCCCAGTGAACTGGATTCTGTTTGGAAGACTAATTCTCTGCTCTAGAATTCCAAATCACTGCAGGGTCCTTTTTTTACTTTACCACAAAGTTGTTTTTACTCTACCACAAAGTTGTTTATTTCTTAATGGCCCTTTTTTCCATAATAAAAGTCTTGAAATACAAAACGGTTCACAAAAATTTTGAATGATGTTTTGCTGTGTTATACATCCATGCTGCAGACCCACAGGCAAATATGTGAAAGAAATCTTCTTCTGTAATGCCTTATAGGAAGAACTGAGGAACACACAGGCAGGCAGTAAGCATCCTGCAGTTCGGCAAATGAATTGGATACAGAAATGGCACACAGCATTCAAAGGCACATTATGTTGGTTTTTTACTTCCCAGTGCCGTGTGTGTGTATATGTGTGCACATGTGTGTGTGTATGTGTGCACGTGTGTGTGTGTGCAAATGAGCAAGAGAGAAGGCAAACATAATGAAATCTAATTCCTGGAGAATTATATGAGACAAAAACATTTACAGCCCCACTCTGTAATCCTCCAGATTCAGAATCACTACTTTAAAAAGCAAAAATCATGACCACATTTCAGTGATCTATGGCTAAATCCCTCCTGATTGCAGCAATGTTTCAGCCCAGTTTTCCATCTCATTTGAAACAAATTAAGGAACTGAGCACTTTTAATTCCTTCCACTCTCCACCCCTACTTACTAGGTACTACTTTTCTTCTAATCAGGTTAAGGCTGTCTAATTGTGAACACAACATGTCTGTTTTGATCATCAGTTGACTTTTTACCTTCTCACAACACTATTTATTCATTCATGCTTGAAGAAAAAGGGTGAAATTCTCTTGGACATAGTGATCTCAGTTTCTTAAAGGCTTAAGAGAAAATTGTTGCTATTTTGGAAAAGGTAAGAATTATTTTATCCAGGAAAATTAATTATTAATTTCATGTTTCAAATTAAATCCATCCGTATGTTTCAAAGTACGGATCCGTATGTTTCAAAGCAATCCATCAAGGAAAAGACTTTGTATAGTCATGAAAATAATCAAAGATTTAATTATGGCTATACCAACTAAGCAAAGCTAAGCAGTATGGTTGATTTATTTTCTGCTATAGACAATAGAAAAATTATTACCTTTTAGGAAATAATGTCTGCTGTGAAAATGACTTAAAACAAAGTAGTGTCATCATAATCAGTTAATTAAAAGTACTATTTTAGATGTAGATTATCCTATGTGACACCTAGGATATGGATTATTTAGCATCTGGCTAAACCTATGTCTACAGTGTAATTGAATAATGAAATTACTGGAGGATCTCTCAAAATATGTGTGCTCAATATGAACACACATATATGTACTTTCATATGTATCAGTTGGTCTTCCTAAGCATGAACCTAAATCTTATTATGCTAAATTTGTATTTATAGAAATGCAGACAAGCCAAAATGTATACGATGTGTGACATTAGAGAGGTTCATTTCTCATCTGGGACTTGCTGACTCATGATTTAAATACACAGTGATAAATTACTTCTGGGAAAGAATTTAATGGTGTGTATCAAACACAAGAAGCTATTAAGTTCTAATATTTAAAACTGTGGGAGGAAATAAATATTTGGCTACACTCAAAACAGTCTTGAAAAAATGGGGAGGATTTTTTTTTTAATTAAAAAAATAACAATTTCCTTCAACTTTTAATCTCAACAATGCATGTAAACAGTGAATGACCCACAACATAAATCTTTTAGAAATTATTCTATTGTTATTGTCATATTCTGGTAAATCAATACTGACTTCCTGTCTTGCCACCCTCCTTTATCTTTGATAATGGAACAAGGTTGTTTTTTTCAGTATAAATCAGATTTATCCATGCTTTGCTATGGATGACTTTAAGTGCATTTACTACGAAACTACTGCTACAAGGTCATCCATAATCAGCTCTTAACTTCAATATATTATAAAACATTTCAAATTAATTTCAGAAACGTTTAATGAAAGTGGTTGAAGGAACAGAGCATCGTAGCTGCCTGTGTGCTGCCTGCAGCTATGACATGACCTACTGATTTTAAAGCAAGGTATTACCTATGTTCAAAGGCTCGTTATTAAATGTCAGAAGCTCATAGTCATTTGGCATAATTTGAAATAGACATTTTTAGCTAACACTTTTTAGGTTTAGTGTAGGTTAAATGCTCTACTCTATTAAATCTCTGAATTTAACAGGAATGAGGAAGAATATATAGCCATTATTTTACAAGGATACCACTGATAGCTCCTACTGCTTACTGAGGAGAGTTGTAACGATGCATGTATAGAATTGCACACTTAAACTTGTGCTGTCCAACATCCATGCATACAAACACACAAATATACCTGCCAGATAGTTACACATATTTTACAAACAAAATCTGGATTGTCTGATTATTTCCTGACTCTACTACATACTGCTTCATTTTGCTGAATTGAAGGAGACTGTAATATTTTATGAACTCCTGGAGGTACCAGGAGTACTCCTAAAAGTATGCAAAACGAAATTTATAAGAGAAAATTTCTTATTGCGATGCCATAGTTCTTTATGCAATAGTCTATTCCACTGCAAAAGATATCTACAGAAAGGAAAAAAAACCTTGAAATCACTGTTTCAGTAGGACTAACTAGCTTAGTCACTTGGCTGATTATCAAGTAGTCACCATGTATGGCCACTGAAATGGAAACTGCTTAAACTTAATGAGAAGCTGGAGTAAGCTTAAGCTTGTGTGGCTTAAAACCATGTAACAGTATCTCTTCTTGCTACTGGTTTCAGTGTCCACTCTCCAGCAAGGCAAACTAAAGCTAGCATTCAAATAAACCAAGGCAGGTACCCAAAGCATTGCAAGCACATTAGGAAAGTGAGCTGATTTACCACATGGAGCTCCATGCTGCTGCAGTTGGTTAGCCAACTATTTTTACACTATAATGCAGTCATCAAGACAAATACTCATAAAATATCCCTGCATTGTCTTTAACCAAGTTGTCCCTATTATGCTTCAGATGAGTACCAGTGAACCTGTCTATCACAACCAACCACATCTTCTGGTGAGTCCTTCCTTGCCACAGTGGGAAGTATCACCACAGCGTTCTCCCTGACTACTGTTACGTAGTTAATCTTTTAAGTAGTTAACCTGTTAAGTAACAGATTATCTTCACTTCCAAATCATTAATAATCAATTTTAAAACACACACACAAAGATAAGAATCAGGTTTGGGGGTTTAAGGGAGGCCTAAATTTCTACTTTTCTTCCCATCCCCTCAAAGTTTGGGGATTACTTAGCTTCAGGATAGGGAAGGTCATGGAAAAAAAAAAAAAAATTAAAGTCACTTCATGAAAAATGGGTTTAGCTTGTGTAAGAAAGAATTGAAGTCTACCTCAGAGAAAAGCAATTAACAGAATTCCAGGATCTTGGGAAAGACTATAATTCCTCTAGAGACGAACAAATGTATCACAAAGGGGATGTGATGGCTTAATGAAGTGAGAAATTCTTTTTTATATATCTACATATATATAACTGGTGTGTGTGTTTGCATGCAAACACAGAATACAATTTTCTTTTATTGGCTTATGCTGCTTCCACAAACAAGTATTCAATAAAACTGCACAGCTATGGTTTATAGAGTTATTATAATTGTCTAACCAGTTTCACAACATGCAAAATAAACTAAGGACTGTCATAGAGATAAAAAGTAAGTCAAAATGTTTTGAGAGAGAGTATTACAGACATTTTTCAGCACAAAGTTAGAGTTCATTAGGTAATATTGCCCCATTAGTCTATCAATTTACATTATTATACATACATATATGTACTCTATATAGTTTAACATTGCAACAATATTTTTTACATTAACTGGGTTTAGAAGATACTGTGAAGCCATAATTTTGGTCTCATAGCTACTGTCTCTACTTACTTGTCTTTAAATGCACAGTTAGAGCATCTTCACAAAAGGAATGAGACTGTGTTCTTTTACCCCTATTTAGTTAGTTGCCCCTGCCTTTTTTTCTATACACCCTCAACGTATACAATGGGTCCAAAACCACCATTCCATGTGGCCTTTCCCATGGTTCTCACCACCAGCATGTTCAAGTGTTTCACAGACACTGTTGAACATAGCTTTACACATTTAGCTCGTGGAGGAAATGGTGACTTGCCCTGTCAATACAGTGTATCAGTGTTAAAAAACAGATTAGGCATCAGGATCTCTAAGTTATAAGAAAACTAAATGTGCATGAGTCAAAAATTTAGCTGCACTTAACCACAACTGAGGGAGCAGTGAGTAGTGAAACTTTTTAAAAAGATAGAAGATTTTATTTCTATTTGTCCATAACTGAAGTAAGGGGAGGGTACTTTACTAGATTTTGCAAAACATTACTTGGAATTTACTCCTGATTTCTTCAGTTTGCTTATTAAGTCATGCTCTTTAATTAATCCTGGTTTAGCGTATTTTATATTCATTTACTCCAAATGGACTGCAGCAAAAATACAAAAAACAATCAGCATCTAAACAGATGTGCAGAAAGAAAGGTATTTCTGGCACCTCACCTTCCCCTTTTCCAGCCATAGTCAGCCATAAGACAGTTGTTGTGAAGAAGCATCTTTTAAATTCAAAAGAAATATGGGGTCCTGAAGAAAATAAAGGAAAGAAGTCAAGACTGAGCTGGCAGAGGCATTTTGTAAGATTCAACATTTTTAGCTCCAGCTCCCTGCTCTGGATGCTTCTGCTACCTGCCACTTTAGAAAAATAGGTCTGACAAGACAAATCTGAGCATTCATTACTTGACATGAAAATAGACCATTTTCATGTATTTTTATCACATTTTATTCACTGAAAAGTTAAAAAGTTCTGGCTAAGTAATTATCCAGAAAGAAGTCATTCAAAATTAGGAGGCATTTTTAGAAATGTAAGGCCAAAAATGTACTTAGACTTATCCAGCAAAATTAATGCCATTATGCCTGAATACCAAAATATTTAGGTACATCTGTAGTTATAGAGATGCTACTGTGTAGAAAACTAGAACTTGACCTTCAAATGCATCAGTTTATTCATGGCAGCATCTTTTTCCTACGTGGTTAAAAACTTTCCAGTTTCTTACAGATGTTTAAACCACTTCACATTTATCAAGGGGATAAGAGCACACAAATAGGAAATTACTATGTTTACTAATTTTATGGTATCTTACCTCTTAGTAAAATTTAATGAGCCCTGTCTTTGTTTCTGTAACAGCAAATGAACACTTCAAAAAATAAAGGTATATGTTCATCTTTAATTATCGGAAAAATTAAGTTCATGGAAGCCAGGAATATGCATGTTTTTTGTGAATTTGGAGGGAAAAAGGTGCTAATACACTGGAAAACAAAAGAGTGAGTATGCCAAGCATTAGTATTTTCATGCTCAAAGAGCAAATAAAGTATAGAAGAAATTCAGTAGTGTGCTACAGCTGTGCCAAGGTTTTTGAAGGATTCACAGTACCTCTGATGTTTGGAAAAACATTCCGTTCCGGCAGAAGACAATTGGGGGCTGCAATATGGTCTCCAGCTGAGGTAAAGTGACATTTATCCTTTGGCAGGGAAGCACCATGTTGCCAGGATGACCCACACAGGGCAAATGCTACAATTTCTCCATGTCACGTTACAGGATAGTTATAGACTACCAGGGTTTTATTATAAAACAGATATTCATCCCAACACGGGCTGCGACACACAAACACCCACCAGCACATCACCAGCTCCCCTGCAGCCCACCTGCCTCATGATGAAAGTACCTGTGTTTTGGTCCCATGGCAGATGTGCTTCCAGCCACGTGAAGAAAGGCCCCCTTAGGGAAAGGGCAGCTGGGAGGGATCTGCAGGTCGTTGGAGTGACTCAGCCAGCCCTGTCCCTTGTCACTGTCTTCTCCAGTGCTGAGCAAACCTGACACGGATAACCCATCTGGCTCCTCTCAAGTGTAATAAGCATGCTACTTTTATTCTGTGTTATGAAAGAATACCAAAGGGGACATATATTTACAAAGTATTTGTAGCTCCAATGACAGAAGTGGTTCACTAGAAGCGGCATATTTGCCTATTCCATTTTTGTTCCGGTTTAAGAGGGTTTAGCTCCCAGATACCTGTATTCCTTTATGAATACTACTGCCTGTTTGTGAAAATAACTAAGCAGGTATTGTCCTTAAAATTTCCCTCTCAGAAAATTATGTTTTCTCTGCAGAAATTCATAGCTAGCCCACATTTACTTTCTTCTTCCCAACTTCCTCCGACATGCAGAGCAGAAGACCGTTTGACACAGGTTCCTGAAAGCGCAGACCCAGCCACTCTGCCTTCACGTGAGGCAAGGAGTGCAGAGCATTCCATTGCTTTACAGCATTGCTGTCTAGTGCCGATCACAGCGCTGTCGAAAAAGTGCTTTATTTATGGCAGTGCGGTGCGTTGACCCTGGCTGGAGACCAGGTGCCCACCAAAGCCACTCTATCACTCCCCTCCTCAGCTGGACAGGGGAGAGAAAATATAACGAAAGGCTCGTGGGTCGAGGTAAGGACAGGGAGAGATCACTCAGCAATTACCGTCACGGGCAAAACAGACTCGACTTGGGGAAATTAGTTTAATTTATTACCAATTAAGTCAGAGTAGGATAATGAGAAATAAAACCAAATCTTAAAACACCTTACCCCCACCCCTCACTTCTTCTCGAGCTCAACTTCACTCCCAATTTTTCTACCTCCTCCCCCCCAGCAGCACAGGGGGACGGGGAATGGGGGTCGCGGTCAGTTCATCTCACATTGTCTCTGCCGCTCCTTCCTCCTCAGAGGGAGGACTCCTCACACTCTTCCCCTGCTCCAGCATGGGGTCCCTCCCACGGGAGACAGTCCTCCATGAACTTCTCCAACGTGGGTCCTTCCCACAGGCTGCAGTTCTTCACAAACTGCTCCGGCATGGGTCCCTTCCATGGGGTGCAGTCCTTCAGGAACAGACTGCTCCAGTTCGGGTCCCCCATGGGGTCACAGGTCCTGCCAGCAGACCTGCTCCAGCGTGGGCTCCTCTCTCCATGGGTCCACAGGTCTTGCCAGGAGCCTGCTCCAGCGTGGGCTTCCCACGGGGTCACAGCCTCCTTCAGGCATCCGCCTGCTCCGGCGTGGGGTGCTCCATGGGCTGCAGGTGGATATCTGCTCCACCATTAACCTCCATGGGCTGCAGGGGGATATCTGCTCCACCATTAACCTCCATGGGCTGCAGGGGCACAGCCTGCCTCACCATGGTCTTCACCACGGGCTGCAGGGGAATCTCTGCTCTGGTGCCTGGAGCACCTCCTGCCCCTCCTTCTCCACTGACCTTGGTGTCTGCAGAGCTGTTCCTCTCACATATTCTCACTCCTCTCTCCAACTGCAGTGCAGTTGCCCCCACCCCGCCTTCTTAAATACGTTATCCCAGAGGTGCTACCACTACCACTGATGGGCTCGGCCTTGGCCAGTGGTGGGTCCATCTTGGAGCCGGCTGGCACTGGCTCTATGGGACATGGGGGAAGCTTCTAGCAGCTTCTCACAGAAGCCACCCCTGTAGCCCCCCTGCTACCAAAACCTTGCCATGCAAACCCAATGCAAGCAGGCTGCTGAGTCTGTCTGAAATTATTTGTATCTCACAAATTATGCTCCATGACTGGCTTTGTTATGGGAAAACACGTCTGCATAATTGATAGCAGAATACAGGAAGGTGCTAACAACTATCAATTTCTGTTGTCAAAAAGCAGCTGAGGCTGAAATGTGCTGCTTAATGTACTGGCAAGATTATCTGATACGCATATAAAATTGTCTAAAATCCTATCATTTGGAACCAATTTTATCCTTTTTTTTTTTTTTTAATATAGAATAAAAACCGATCTACTATACATACAGGACTTCACCCCAAAGTCTCAGAATTTGATTCTAGTTCTCTGTGTGTTAAGAGGGAAGATAGAACACTTTTCAAATATAAAATATTTATCAAATAAAACATATAGTTAGAAATATAATTCCATATAATAAGTGGTAGAAGAAATTAAAATAAAAATATTTGTTGCTTTGCTCCAATGACTGTTTAAACACTTGGTATTTCAAACTCAGTTTTTCACATATTGAATACTTCTTTAGTAGTAGGGACTAACCAGTCACTTCATCTTTTGCTGCAAAGATACAGGAGACTTCCTTTTTGAATTATTAAACACCCATTGAATGCAGCTAGGGTTCACAGATGTGACAATCTGATGAATCTCATGACTGTGTTGCATTACCAAAAGACTAAAGATCCTTGGCAGTTTGATAAAAAATGAATTGCTTTCTCTACCAAGCAGAAGGATAAAATCTGACAAAAATTAGACAAATGAGTATTTCTTAATGTTCTCATTTTTTCACATGGATTTTTAGTATTGTGCAACAATTAGCAACCTCTAAAATCTAAGCTAAAAACTGGCTTTCTCTCTGGATTATTAATTTTAAAACTAATCTACATTGATGACTGTAAATTATCTCTAAACTCATATAACAGGAAAGCATACAATAAAAAAGCCTTAATTTCAAAATTCCAACAACTTTAAAAAATGTTTTGACAGTTAATACCAGAGAGGAATTTTCTAACAATTTTTACTGAGAGAATTACTGTTCTTCCCAAAATAACAATAATTTGTTTTAGTGGAAGTATTGTAAATGTAGTGTCTACACTGCAAATAGACCTGCCAGTATGGCCACATACTGCTCAAAACGTTCTGATGTGGAATTTGGAATTGTCCATAAATGTGTACTTTCTCTGTTTTGAAATAAAATTCTGTTTAATGGGCTTAAGAAAATTCTGCGATATGTGTGACTGACTGAAACAACATGTAGGTCTTTCTGGGATTTTGGAGCATAATCCAAGCCCCACTTCTTATTTAATCTTGCCACCTACGGGAGAAGGGGTTCTCTGGCAGAGGGCTCTGGCCTCAATTGTCCAGTCTCTTCAGGGTTTCTTTGCTGCTATGAGATGGAGAAGAGCTTCTGATTCCTCTGCCCTTCCATGCAGGATTGCAGCTGCTCCTGTTCACTTCACTCTTCATTTGCCAGGTAGAGTCTTTTATTTACCTGGAATATTCTTTTTTTGTTCATTTAGCTAATCCTAACAGAGCAAAAAGTCTTATTTATCAAAACTAGCGGTGCTTCAAGGGGCAAAGGCAATCTTATAGTAGATGATGAGTGGATCAGGAGCCCTGAAATATACGGGCACTTGCCAATTTTAAATTCGATGTGAAGACACAAGTCAGGGTAGTATAAGAGTCAACGACAGTATCATTGAAGAAAAAGTAAAGAAAAGAAAAATAAGAAAAAAAAGTACAATTAAATAAAAGAAAAATAAAATTAAGAAAATTAAGTGTTTGAAATGCAGAGCTTACTGTCCAGGTTTTATCTTCATTGAGTATTGGACACATTTTTATCAATATGTGATAGAAGTTCATGGTATTCGTATGAAACTAAATTTTTGGTCTTACCCAAAGCATGTACTCATTAGGAAAGGACGAAACAGCTGAGGAAACATTTGTAGATGCCTTATAGCTTTAGAAAGAGTCTATACTGTACAGAGCTGAGGTGAAAGCACCCAATCATTTCATAGTTGGCACTCCTAGAAACATTGCTGCCATCTTAAGGGTATATCAAAATAACTCTGAGAAGGTCATGGTGTTTACATGTGCAAGACACAGAAGAGAAGAAGAAAGGAAGAAAGAACAGAAAAAAGAACAAACCAACCAGTCAACTGACCATTTGGTCATGTAGAGACCCAAAAGATTTAAACAAGCAGATAAGAACTGAGAAATTTCTTCCCATACAAGGGGAAACCTTGTTGGCAGGACAGCTGAAGAACCATGCCTGATGCATTAAGACAGTCCTAGCAGCTTCCTTTAGATGAATAACATGTTTGTGTACATTTGACGTTTGTGTACAAATGACGTTCCATTTGACGTTGTGTACATTTGGGAGAGTGTTTCTTCAGATTACCATTTAGGTTCTACTCAGTTTTCAGACAGAAAATTTGCAGGAAACTGCAAGATTTTGATGGATGAGAGGGTACAAAGATCTACAAAAATGACTTTTTGATCAGGAAAGGAAAGTTCAAAGGCACAACTAAGAGGCTGTGATCAGGAGAGAGCCAGCGCTCTTGGGCTAGAGCTAAATGTGCACAAATATTATATTGTGTTCAAAAGTAAAAGCTACTTTGCAAAAAGTTAATCTCACATGGTATGGCCAAGTAACAGCTAAGATGGCACTGTCACCAAAAGGAATAGCAGAACAAAGATCCTAATTTAGCTAAGTTAGATGCCCACATCAGTTACCTGAGAGTAGTACAGGGATATCCTGATGGCTGCAAAGTACTGAAAGTATTTAACTGAATTGGTCAAAGTCCTCAAACTCAATGACTGTGTTTCCTTGGGCGTGCAGAAGGAATGGGATGACAACCTGGTGAACATGAGAGGGACCTATATGGGCTACAACTACAGCAGGAAGAAAGTAAAAAGTTATTTTATGTTTAGTGCTATCTAACAGGAAAGAATGGATTAACAATATGAAGACAGGTCTTCCAGGGAAAGCAGGCACAAATTGGTTTGTTAGGAAAAATGAGATATGACAGCTACAGAAAAAAAACAGAAACACCTTCCCATCACACCACCACCATCAAAACCAACAGATTTCAGCAAACTCTGGAAACTGGTTGAAGGCATTTTGATAGATGACTTGAGGATAAACATGTGCAGGTATGCTGGCAGTTTATGCAGGAAGGTTACATTAAATGCACAAATTGTCCCAAAGAAAGGAAAGAATAGGCCATTGCACTCAGAAATCTTCAATGATTGGCTGTCAAAAAGCAATCACACAAAAAAGGAAAGCAAGGTCATATAACAAAGGAAGAATATAGAGAAAAAGTATATGAAACAGAAAAAGGATATACAACAGCAAAAGCTGAAGTATAACATGAGTTTCAAATTGCAAGAGACAAAAGGAAGAAAAAGAAGAATTTTTAAATACCTGATAAATAAAAAAAGAAAACAAGCAGGTCAGTGGTAACAGAAAAGGAGAGAAAACAATGGAGGGAAAGGTGTAACTTAATTATGTAATACCTCCTTCACTCCAGCCCTCACAAAATGGTAAATCTTGACAAGACATTCAAGACTACTTAAAGAAAAAAAATTGGATTGCAATCCAAAGTGTGCAAAGAATACATTAAAGAATATTTAGATAAGATAGATGTGTTCAAATTGGCTGGGCCTTATTAAATTCACCTTAGAGAAACTAGACAGTGATTTCTGAATCATTAACAATTATCTTTATGAGCTTCTGGAGGACAGGAGAGGTCCCAGAGGACTGGAGAAGGGCAAATATAGCATTTGTCTCTTAAGGAGGAGAAAAGGGAGGAGTGATGGAATGACAGACCAATCAACCTAATTTTGATTCCTGGAAAGATTCTGCAATAAACTATTAGACGAATCTTTTGCCAGTGTCCACATAATTTTCAGAACAGACCCCTCTTATTGCAACTGTAAAGAAAAAGAAAAAAGAAATCCTAAAAAGAAAAAAAAATCCACACAAACCAAAAATACCCAAAACATGTTTGTCAAACCAGTACAAAAAAATGTTTTTCTTATAGGGTAGGTGGCCTAGTGGAGTACAGAAGGTATGGCAGTTCACAAAATACACAACTAAAACATGTACTTCTGGCATTTATGTGCCAAGAAAGATACACAGTGTCAATAGTCTTCAACAGAGAATATGTCCACAAGAATATAGTAATAATTTATGGGAAGCCATTTTTAAAACTGACCCAAGAGAATTACTGTAATTGCCAAGGAGAGGCAGAACTTACAGAATAATGGGGTTTTCCCCAATAATAAACAAACTTTTGTAAACTGATTTCAAGTTCAAGAGTAATATGGCAGCTGCATATTCTCTGCAGGCCATATAGAGCTAGATTACACAGGCTCATGCACTCACACAGTTGTAAAGGTTGGACAGAAACCTTTGGAAATGATCTGGTCCAGCCTCCTGCTGGAAGCAGGGCCAACTTCAAAGATGGATCCATCTTCAAAGTTAGGTCAGGCTGCCCAGGGCTTGTCCAGCCAAGTTCTGAAAATCTCCCAGGATGGAGATTTCAGTCTCTCTGGGCAACCTGCTCCAGCGTTTGACCACCCTCAGAGCTGAGAAGTTTTTCTTATGATTACACAGAATTTCCCTTGCTGCAGCTTGGGAGCATGCACAAGGCTTGCTCCATCTTCTCTATAACCAGCCCTTAGGTAGTGATAAAGTTCCCCTTTAGATAAAGTTCCCCTTTATCTTTCCCTTGTTCAGGCTGAAAAAGGCCAGCTCTCAGCTGCTCCTCAGTATCATATAATCCAGCCCCTTAAACATTTGGTTGGTTTCAGCTGGGCTTGTTCCAGTTTGCCAACCTCCCTGTTGTACTGCAAAACCCAAAGCTGGGCACAGTTGTCTGCAGCACTCGTCTTCTGCTCTCACAGAGCAGAGGGGAAGATGCTCTGCTACAGGACAAAGAACCTGAAACACAGAAAAAGCCAAGTCCTTCTCCCATCTTACTAAGCCTGACTGCAAGTGCCCTAGAGATTGTTTCCCACCCCATATTCACTGATAGGCTACAAGGTGGGAAATCACTCCCAGTTCTACCATAAGTTCCCCTGAGGGGAATTATAGCTAAAGGACCAACATCACAAATGTTTATAAATTCATCAAATGTATTTTTAACTGGAGAAGGAAATCAATATGAGTTTTAATCCCCTTATTGTTCCATATGTTTCTCTAGACTAGTATTGGAGAAGCCATCTCAGGTAAACTGCTGATTCTACTTTTTCCTCTTTTTCATGTTCAGAAAAATAAAAATAACACAAAATAAAAATAGCCTCTCTCTTGTACTGCCTCAAACAACCCTCAGACAAAACAGTGAGAAAACATCTAGCAAATTCCCAGGTGAGTACAAAGAATTCAAGCAAGACAAGTTCCAGTTGTGAAGTTTCTCCCACAGTAGGTCTGCTGAGAGGCAATGAGCCTTCAGTTGCCAAAGGACTGAATTCACAGTAACCTTTATACATATATGGTTGAAGTATTAAAGCTCACAGTGCATGACTAAAGGAAAACCAACTAGTCCCTATTTTTAGACTGTCTCACAGGTTCTGTCTATATTCTTCATCTACATTTTAAACTCTTTTGGCTCTAAAATGCATGATTTCTGGCAGAGAAACAAGCCAAGGTGAAAACATTTCTAAACATTAGCCAATCATGCATCTTCAGAAGTCATGATACACATCAGCACTCTTAATACTGCACAAATCGTGGACACAAGCTATTTGCAGTCCTTTTGTAAAAGTCAATAAAAAATTCTAGAAAAGCTGTAGGGATTTGGAACCTGCATGGTCTGAAAAACCCACAATCAAAGACACGATCAATGATAGCAGTCAGCTCTGCCTGTTCTCTAAAATAGTTTCAAGCTGGTGCTTTCAGTGCAATGGTATTTTATAGTGGAATAGAAAATTAATTAAATTCCTTGTGTTCACTTCCTAGCACAGGCTGTAGGAGTTGTATTCAGGTTTATGTCCAAAGTTTCTAAGGACAGTATTCCTCCTCCACTCACATGACTTCAGAGCCAGCACAGGCGAACTCCATAACTTAAGAACTTTTTGTACTGGGGCAGGGCAAATACACCTCCAACTTAGTATCCTGTCTCCACTGGTAGCCAGAAGTAGATGTGTGGAGGAGACTAGAAAAGTGATATTTCCGTCAAGATATCCTTGATGTTTTCAGCCAGGGCTTTCTGAGCCAGAGGTAAATTTCCTGCATAATTGCCTCGCTGGATTTCTCTTCCATGAATTTGTAAAATTGCTTTTTTGAATCCTTCTAAGCTTTTGACAAGATCAATATAAATTAGCGAAGAGCTTTACAAGTTGACTACATGCACTGTGATAGGTACATCCCTAGTACGTTCTGAATCTGCCACATGGTAATTTCACTCCTCATACTTTAATTATGAGAAACAACGAACCTCTTTATGTCCCTTCATGCCACTCACTTTTATAACCTCCTATCTCATCTCCCACCTTCCTCCTTATTAGTCATTTTTTTCAGGCTGAAGAGCCCTGATCTACTTAGACATGTCCTTGTACTAAACCCCTTCCATACCTTTGATCATCCATGCTGCCTTTCTCTGTACCCTTTCTAGCTTTGTTTTGTCCTTTTTGAGACACCAGAACAGCATACAGGATTCAAGATAAAGGCAATAGATTCATACAGTGATATAATGTTATTTGCTTTTGTTCTCTTTTCCTTTCCTAATAATTCTTAATGTCATATTTGCTTTTTTGATAGCTACTCAGCACTGAGGTGACATTTTCAGAGCACAAACTATTATAATTCACAGATCTCATTCTTGAACGATCTGAACACAGCACACCACTGCAGATGTAATGGGAGGACTGTTTTTAACATATACATTACTTTACATTTATGAGTACTGACATTTTATCACCCATCCATTCAACATTCTCCTGTAATTCTTCAGTGTTGGCCTTTTGCTCATCCCTACGAGGAACTTCTTCCTCCCCTGCTGTCCCCTTTTGCCAGGATTGTGATAGCAGCAATGAGGATGAGATTTAGATTTAAGGAGGTCATTGCAAAAAAAAAAGTGGTTATAATCCTTACGTATAAAGCCTGGAAACTACTTTAGTTTTTCTGGTAATATGAGCTATTTTTCACCATTTGCAATTATGAATCAAAGGGTTAAAAAACATTTTTTTTTTATTAAAGGCAAAAAGAAATCTCTGAAAAGATAGATAAACAGGGTAACGGAGACATCCTTAAGTATAACTACAGCAATAGTGTTTCACAGGCTTTTCCTTTGGAGAGTCAGTTATATGTGAACTGTTTTCTACTCTTGTAGAATACTTTAATGATTGTTTAAGTCATAATGGGTAGCAAAGTGCTTTAAAGATCATTTGATCCATTAGTTTAACTTTGTATGAGCTAGTCCCCTCTGCCCGCCACTCCTGTTAGCCCTACCTTGCACCTCTCCCTCCTCTAACAATTTGTCCTGCTCACCATGCTTTGAGCTGTGATTTGCTTTGATAATCTCTCTGATGTAGTTAATTCCAGCACCTTTGCGAAGTGTTGCCATTTCAGTTCTTTGAATATTGTGTGTAATGTAAAGAATCAAACAGTTTCTCATTTCACAGGAGGCATTAAGATGGTTTTACTGTTCCTCTGGAGAATACTACCCTGCAGGTCTTTTCAGCCTTTGCACTCCCATGCTAGATGATACCACCGAGGTTTAGGGAGACCTAAGATGCATTGATACAATTTTTTGTATCCCATTGTAAGTACAAAATTTCCTGATGATATAAGTTCATTAAAAAAAAAACCAAACAGCTGTCTGTGTTGAGGCTACATACAAAATACAGAAGTGTTTCAGGCCTGTCATTAACGATCTCCATTTATTTTCTTTTTTACTTCAGAAAAATCAAATAATTTCTGAGACATGACTTCCCCTTAGAAAAGCTCTGTAAACTCCACTTAGCTGTATACCTACAGACCTAAGATTCTACCCGCTTTACAAATTGTTATGATTCATATGATTGATCTGTTCTTCTCCTTGCCCTGTAATTTGAAACATATCTTCTAACACACAGCCTGTCGTAAGAGTGTCCTTATATGGGGAGATACCCTAAGCCCTTCTCTTGTGCACAGCCTGTCGTGCACAAGACCCTTACGACACAGCCTGTCGTAAGAGTGTCCTTATATGGGGAGATACCCTAAGCCCTTCTCTTCACGAATGTGGAAACATGAATTCATTTAGTCTTTCCACTTACTCATATATAAGTACTCTGTGATTATCTATTGGTCCTGTAGACTCTCTGTAAGGCTTTCTGTTGCTTATACATGGCGAACAATCTTTTTGATAGTTTTTTATGCCTTTAGCAAGTTATTTTTCAAGATTTTATTGGACTCTTGTAATATTTTTATAGTTAAGCATAGTGTGAAGTTTTTTCTAGTTTCCTTTCTTGGACCTTCTGAATACCGATTTCCTAGTTAGTAATTTCTTTGACACTTCTATTTAATGACACCTTTTATTTCCCCACTAAAATCTGTTTTGATATGTAGTGTGGATTTTTACTGAGCCTCTAATTTGACATTTTAAAATTAAAATTATCCCCATTACATCTAAATGTACTTTACCCTTATGAATGGTCCTTTCAATTTCCTTTTGATGAACTCCTCATTTTAACATAGATCTTCTTTTTAAGTTAGGCAGTAATATAATGAATTCTGCTGTTCTTGTCAGAATATTGAATCTAATTACATTATAGTGACCTAAAGAGTTGGAGAGTAGCTCTTTGACAGTAACATTTTGAACTGGATCCTGTGCACTCTTTCAGATCAACTCAAAAATTTCTTCTTTTATGTAGTTCCCTGAGTAGCTGTGACATGGCACAGTCATCTGTGGATTTTAAAAATTTACATTTGGAATCACGTTTAACCTATCTTCAAAGAGGATAATGGAATTTTTCCATTATAATTGTACATTTTAGGTGGCATGTTCTATGGCATACTTCACTGAATAAGTTTCTTAGATTCAGATACTAAATTCTTACCTCTATGGGTCAATACTAAGAATAAAAAGTGACCGTGAATTACTATTTAAAATTGTTCTTCAATACCGAACATACCCCTCAAAAGTGGATGGAAGGGGAAAAAGGCATAATGAAATAATAGCAATATGTTTCCCTTAAAGTTAAAAAAATGGCTTTTACAACTTTGACAGTACAGTTGTATGTTTTTACTCCTGTCTTTTCTCCCTTTGTTTGATTCTGTTTCTGCCTTTTTCAGCTGCCATTCTACTTTAAATTCTGTAATTAGTCTTGAAGTTTTATTTTTGTATTCCCATTGATTAAATCAGGAGTAAAGAAAGACAATTCATAGAAAGACCAAAGCACTAAGCAGCCTATATCCACAAGCAGCTAGTACCACTAGGGGCAGCCGTAATGATTTACAAAATAAATTCTATAAAAAGACTTAGTTTGAAAGACACATTCTTTGACTGATATGCTGCAGTGGTCTAACAATGTTCTCTGAGAGACTTCTGCTTTCCTATAAAAATCCATACCTAGAGGACAAAACTAAATTTTTTAAAGGAACATGGAAGACCTGTTTTCTCTTGCTCAGTTCTTCATCCTTCATTAGGGCAAGAGCCATAATTTTATCCAGGTAGGCCATTATCCTATACATTGAGAGCCATGGCATCAGAAAAACATCTGTACAAAAGCATCCCAGAGCCCGATTCCTATTTGTCACTTTTAATGCACACGGAAAGGGAAGTTTTGATTTACCAGTTACATTATTTATTAAAAATTATTTTATCGCTATGAAAGAGTTTAATGTTAGTAACTTAAGACATTTTTCATTAAAAGTCCCATGACATAAATTGCTTTGTAAACAAGGAAAGGTACAGAGTACTGAAAGTTATATGAACATTGTTAAAATGTGGCAAACCAGAATACAGTTTTGCTTAAAGTACAATTTGCATGCTTCAGGAACACAAAATCTCATAAATTGTTACAGAAAGGTAAAAATATTGACTCCTAGCTGTAATGTTCTCATATTCTCCTTTAAATTTTTGTTTCAACAGTTCTATATAGGGTGGTGAATGAAAGGTTAGTTTTACCCATCAGTGGGACTGAGTAGTGTACCCAGGGATAGGAGAACTAGAGGTTCACCTCTCCATTCTCCCAAGATTTCAGCCCATGCCATTCCGAGGCAGGTTGTTTCCACCTCCTATTACGCAAGGGTTAAGAAATTGATGCCAGTGATTTGCAGTTAAACCTCTTCTGCAGATAAAAGTAGTGAATGCACATCCCTCATTCTGCGATATGGTTCAGTCACTTTTGGGAAAAATGACCCCAATAGCAGCTCCTCATTCTCTAAAAGGCTTGTGAATTTAAGTCAGGGTTTTTACTGAATGTATAAAAGAGAAGCATTGCCATTTGAACACACATATTCATTCCTTGAAAAGTCTAAAACTTTTTTTACTTTTGCTTGATTTGATTCAGTTGCTGACCAAACTAAAAATATACTTAAAAAAATATTATTTATATCCAAAACCCCTTTTATCACAGCAGTGAAGACTTGAGATGCAGCTGTAAATGACGCGATGGATTTATATAACCTTAGAAGCCTATTCTGTCAGTGCTCACCTGGTATATCCGTGACTGATGCCTTAAAAGAACAAAGCATAGTGCTTCATTAAACTCCAAAAAGCCGTAGACCCATGTGTCTATGTGACCCCACAGAAAGGAAGAAGGCAAAAATAAACAAATACAATTTTAGTTTAATAAAAAGGTTAAGAAGCTGTGTCTGTAATCATATGTGCATTCCCTCAGAAAAAATGTAAATAATCTCTGTGGCAGCCAAAAACTACATAAAATGTTACAGTTTAGGCCACAAAGGATAATAAATCTCTGTTTGTGTCAGAGAATTTTTATGTGTAACGAAAATGTATACTTCTGTGCCACCTCTCAACATGTCTCTGAACAGTTATTGAAAAGGTAAAATAGTCTAACCTCATTCAAAATAAATAAATAGATCATACAGCTTAAATGCTTTCGAGGGATAAAGCATTCAATAACATCATTGAAGAGTCAATTAATCACTGTAAAACAGATCAAGTTACAAACAGGACTTATTCTGTACCCTTAATAATGACTGAAAAAAGAGGAAATCTTTATGAAGATATCTGCTCTTCAGCACACCTTTTTCTTGCAAAAGATACCTGTACTACACAAAAAGTAAGAATGTTTACTTTAAAAGTATAGAAGGATGATTTCAAATTCAAACAGCCATTGCTCTTTTACAAGGGAAATGAGTTTGAGAAATGTAAAAACAGCTAAACCCCAAATTTTTAAAAGGATGGTCCTAAGTTTCAGATATCCTTAAATAAATCTTAAAAAACCCTAAGGCAAATCATTTGTTCAGTTTCAATTTATAGCAGAAATATAAGAGGGACAGAGAAGAGCAAGAATCATGATCAAAGATAAGGAATGGACATCAGTACAAAATGTGTCAAATTATAAAAATAAAGAACAGTAGCTCAGTAGCTCTTCCAGCTGAAAAATTAGAGGACACCCAATGAAACTAGCAGGTGGAGAAAGAAATATCTTCACGCACTGCACAGTTAAGATGCAAAGCTCTTTTTCCCAGAATGCTGCAGATTCTAAATAAAGAGATTCATCAAAAAACAGCTTTAAAAATTCATGGATGAAAAATATGTCAAGAACTATTAAATACAATGACATTATCTCCTGTTCAGGAAGTCCTTGAATTGGAAATTGCTGTGTATCAGAGAGCATTCCTAGGACATCTCAATATATGCTTTTCTTATTTTTCACCTTCTCTAAATGTCTTGACCTTTGACAAAGCTAAGATATAGAGTTAAATGAACACCAGTCTGACCTACAAGAGATTTTTATTTTCTGTATTGTCATTTATATGCCAAACTGGAATCTTATTTATACGCCTGTAAACCCTCATGAACTCTTCAAAGAGTAGAATAACTCTAATTGCAGATAAAACAGCTTTATAAAGCTATATTGCCTAACAAAATTAATAATACTCGACAGGAGAACTTTGGAACCAACTATAACCTGCTTTAGGGTGAAGTTATACATGTTTAGCATATTTTACAACCTGCACTATGTCAATACCATGCAAGACTACACAAACATGTGCTACAATTTAATTTTAAGTATCTATATAACCTATAATGTATTATGCATTATAAATAGTTCACACTACTATGCACAATATTGATATCTCTGCTAACATGACATAGGTTGACATGAAACTGGGAAAAGATGGGGAGAGTGCCTTACTATGTCTGGAGGCATTTTCTATCAGCAACCAAGCAGGCAGCAGAAATAAAGAATTCTCTCACCTTCTTAGAGCTGCTGAAATGAAATGTTTATTTGACTAGTAAGTCACGGTGTAGACTGTGAAGCCCAACAAACAAATTTAACACAGCCTCCCAGAGAAGTAGGTCACCTCATTTTCAAGGAAGTAATGTAAATAAAAAGAGAAACCACCTAAGACAGAGATAGACATCCTTGCAATCTGGGTAAGATTAGAGGCTGAAAGACTGTGGATAACTTAGTCTCTCTTCATCAGATATTGAAAATGTCTTGTATAGTTTACAATTGGATTGCTCTTGCTTGCTTGTAAAAAGAGTTTATGCATTGCATAGTACTGAATAATAAATTGTGGTGCAATTATCAAGCTTATTTCTTTACCTACTGCTAGTAAAGAATGTTTTTGTTTAACACTTCTTGTCCACTTTGTGGCCCGACTGTGCCAACATAGCAAGAGACAGTTCCTTCATTGCTGCCTCAGAGAGCTTATTCTCAAAAAGCATTTCCCAGTGTTTGCTGGATTTGTTAGGAGAAGCTCATTAAACACAGTAGAACAATCCATGTCATAATATTCCAATTTTATAATTGCATATTGCTTACAAAATACCACTGAAATAATGTGCTAAATATCAATCTTAATTTAATCTTTACCAAAGGCAAAGACTGTGTACTGTAACCTGATTCTTGGGTTTAGGTTTTCACCTGCACTGTGTGTACCCTCTACCTGATCATAGCTGAGTCCTTTTTTTGTGACTTTTCCTCTCCAGTGAGAAGCAGACCAAGCCTTTCATGGGTTTTAATCTTAAAAAATATAGATCAACTTCTTGTTACTCATAAACCTACTGTGAGGTTTGAAGAGTTACCACCACCAAGCCACTCTCACAATTAAGAGTCTGAATGAAAAAATGATGAAATAATATTGCAAGAGAATATTTGAGGAATTAGAATTTGCAGCCAGGAATCCTGTAATTCCTGTCTCAGTTGTTTTTTGTCCAGCAGTTCACACAGGAGTATGCAGGCTAAAATAATAAATCAGTAAAAGTAAAGCCCTGAAATCCATTATTAACATACTGAGCACAAAAAGGAGTGGTTATTCACAGGGACTTACTTACATCCATTCAGAAGAGATTCAGGGGTCACTTATCAGAAAGTATCATCACAGTGACTGACAGTGGTAAAAAAGCAAATACAAAATTAGGAATTGTTAGGAAAGGACAAGAAAACAGAAGGGCATCATTGAGCCTTTATATACTGGACTCAACTCTTGAATACTGTGCACAGTGCTGATTTTCCAGTCTTCGAATATAAAGCAACAAGAAACTTTCAGAGGAAAGGACAGCAAGGATGGTCAGGCATAAAGAGTGATTTCTGTGTAACAACAGTTCACCCCGGAAGAGAGATATCTATGGGGAAATGGACCAAACCATAGTACACTCCATGAAAATATCAAGTAGCAAGTTTAAAACAAAGGGAAGGGAGTCCTTTTCCTACCTACCATATACCTAACTGTGGCATTCATAGCCACGGGATGTGGTGAGGTCGAAACTCTACCCTGGCAAAAAAAAATAAAAAATCATTAAAATGAAAAGTGCTAAAAAAAGAGAAAAGAAAGTAATATTCATTGTGATTACTATTGTTAATTGGAGAAAATTTACAACTTGAGAAGTTCTTAAACGTCTGCTTGCTGGAGCCTAAAAAGCCATGCCAAAGAAGGATCACATTAAATTTACACTCAATTTCTCCTACACTTTCCACATCTGGTCAGTGTATGAATTTCATTGAATACTTAGTCTGACACAGTACAACTGTTGTTATGATTTCATTTCATTATTTTATCACCATTATCTTTCAAAATATTTTTTATCCTTATCTTCATTGCCACATCATAATATTTATTCTGAAAGTTTGGCTGGGGTCCTTAGTATAGTCTCTTCTTGGCTAAACAGATTTTCTTTTTCCAGATTTAAAAAGAAAGAATCTCTGAAACACACAGGAGTACAAATCAGTATTTCTGAAATCCTGTTCTGACCTTCACCCCACTCACTGCATGTCCTCCTTTTCTACTCAACACTTTCCTCTGACAACTATTCTTTCCTTGAAAATCATTGATCCACAAAATTTAAGTGACAGTTATCCTCCATTAGAAGATTAACTCTGTTTAAAAATTATTCCTTATTAAGAAGTACCATGTCACACTAGGATGAGATGCTTGGATTAACATTGCAAAATTTAGAAACATGATTATTGTATTATTATCATTTAATGATTTTCATTTTACAGCTAGCTTTTTTATAAGAAAGACATTTCTCCATATTATGCTCACACTGTGCCTACTGACTTAGAACTATACATCTAACTGTTGTGGAACAAAAATAGCATAAAAAAGAGTCTGCTCAGAAGGAGAAATTACCATATTCATGACTTTCTAGATAAACTTTTCAGAAAGCAGTAGAAGATAGAATTTGAACCAGAAAAAGTTATTGTCAAGTTTCCTGATTAAACAGACAGCTCCTTAAAATAGCAGAACTTGTTAAAAAAATATAAAGGACCATTTGTTTAAAAGCAATGAAATAAAATTACAGATCCAATAGGTCTAAAATACACATACAACAATGTGAGATAATAGACAGATGCATTTTGCATGTGCAAATCTAGTTCATTAAAGCCAATAAGGGATAAAAGATAAATATGTATATTAGAAAAGCACAGTAGAAAATGAAAAGCAATTTTCCAAAACATAAACCTAATCATGAAAAAGATTATTTAAACACAAGTCTGTTGAAGTGATAGAGTGTAAAGCAAGCAGTTGGGGAATACAGACTACTTGGCTTTTTGAAGCACCACCTCATTGCCCTCCTTTATGTTTCTCTTTGAAAGTGTCTCTATCATGAGAGCCAAAGAAAAAAGTATCCTAGAGCTATGTCACAAGATGCTGAGAAATTTAAATCCATTTTATGGTTTAAACATCTATTTAGAGTCTGAGCTACTCAGTTTCCGTACAATGAGGTAATTGCAAGAACATCTTTGTGTATTCAGATCACATTTTCTAAAATCGCTTAGTCAATGCATTTCAGAAAACAGGTAGAGTGAGAAAGCTCATCCTTTTTTAGTCTGAAATCTTTTTCATAATGAAAAGAATCCAAAGAGTAAAATCACAAAATAATCCTCTAATAAGGATTACAGCAAAGACTTTAAAACACATTGTCAAAATTACTTTTATTTTAACAGCCTAAGTTTCACCATGTAAATCTCCAGATTGGTTTAGCTAACCACAGGTGAGAAACAGACTGAAGAGAAAATTAGTTCTCCTTGGACTATAAGCACTGTTACCTACTGGGAACAAAACAGCTTTGGTGATTAGGTAACGGAAGAAGGGGTCTGCACCAGAGCGCTTAGTGTGGCACGGGTTCTCACCTCTGGGTACAAGAACCTCATTTCTTCACAACAAATGTCTGATGTTTGGGTGCATTTATTCCTGCCAGGTTGGCAACTCACTGCTGTTTCTCAATATCTTAAAAATGAAAACATGTTACTATTAAGTTTATTTTCTTAAGTTTGTTAAGTTTTTTGAACTCTCTTGATTCTGAGTTTATGTCTGCAGTACAACAACTGAAAGAGGGGTATTTAGACATTTAAGATGGAACAGCACTTTTGAACAAAGACCCTTATGCCTTCCCTCAGTATTTAATGGACCATGACTTACCTGCTTGACAGGGAAAGGAAAAAAATAATATGATCATCCATATAGACTAAGATCAATTGAAACAGGATCAGGTAGACAGACAACTGTGGAATAAACACTATTTCTCAAGACCCAGTGCTTATCCTTAAATCCTTATGCAGCAGTTTGATGTACGTGAGCAGCAGATCCTCATTACTTCAGTACAAAAGTGTCAGTGAACATTCCTTTATTTATTCATTCCACACTAGACTCACTCTTTTTGCCATTGAGATAAACATAGAATGAACAGGAAAGTGAACTGCAACACATCAGTGTCTCAATTTTCGTATTTTATAAAAAGCAAAACTGATAAACCACCTTTTAAAAGGGTGCCAATCATCTCAGAGAATGACTCAATTCACTGAACAAGGTTATTAGTTTTACAACTAAAGCTGACATTCTCTCAAGTTGAATTTATGTATTATGTCTACAATATATTTTCAATTTATTTTTTATCTAGCACATTACACTCTGTCACCATACTTGCAGACATATAATATAAACCTATGGAGTGAAGCAAGTTTTATACATATCTTTTTCCAAGCCAAGATTCTAGGTGAAAACTGAAGCCTTTAAATAAAGTGGAAATGCTGATTTTTGCAGAAACTTCACATCAGAATCTATTTCCTAAACCAACATAGTTTCCTCAGATTTTCAGAACGTATGATTATATAGAATTTCAGGACATGTCACTGCAATGATGTAATAACTGCTCTGCTGGGCTTGTGGCCTCTCAAGATTCACAAGAGATGAATACAACTATAGCTGTTGTCCTCACGGCATCACAACTGAACCTAAAGACTGTTAAATACCTTAATTATTTTCCTGCTGGCACCATTTATTTTCCTCAGCAAACTCAATAACTAGTGAAGCACATCTTAAACTAAAGGCAAAATAAATATCAGAATGTCAAAAATCAGAATAATAGAAGTGATTTTAGCAACACAGAACTATTACTGGGACACTGATGAGCTGCTGACAGAATCCAAATCTCTCTCCTTCAGGAATTTGCAGCCATCTGTCCACAATATCTAATTCCTTCCTGTGGTGCCACTTGTGCAACAGTCTAGTGCCTTGAGGTATAAAAGTACTCAGATCTTTCTAGGAAATCCTCTCTGTATACCTGGGAACAGAGATATCACCTGTCAAACAGCAGGGCATATAACATCAAAGATTTCCTGAACTGAGTGCACTGGTACCCTTTGACTGATGAAGGAGAAGGTTTGCCACACTTGGGTGGAGAGACCTTGACAGCTACCACAAGGGAGAGTGTTGTACAGAAGCATATGTAGGGCCCCTAATGGGGTTCATGGGTTACCCTAATGGGGTATTCATTTTCTCTTCTCCTCAGCTGGCTCCAGAACACTGTAGTCACCACAGGAACTGTCCTTAAACCTTCATACACCCTTTCAAAATTTTGCCCAGATGTTAACCAACAACAGGAAAACCCATTTCTCCTATGTGGGCATTTACTCTCAATTGTACTTCCTATTCAGAAGTGATCTTAGACATCTATAAATTATCATGCTGGCATTAAAAAGCAACAAATATAGCATGCTTAGAGTAGAAAGTGTCCATGGCATTAGCTAATTCTGTGCATCTTCCATGAAATAATACTTTTGGCTCTTGCATTTCCCTGGTTAAAGCCTGGGGAGGGAAGCGCAGGAAACAACTCCTAGTGAAATAAGATGACTTTCACATTCCTCTCAAAGTGAAACATTCTTCTCAAAATGAAATTAAGAAAGGCCAGATTGTCTTCCACTATAGAAGAGATAGAGGGGTTTCAGGGTGAAAAATAAAGCAGGCCTACAACAGCTGAAAGTGGAGAGCAGCTACAAAGGCTAAAGTACTCCCCTAACAGAGAAATGAAAATTCACACAAGGTCTGAAATAGAATTACACTTTGTCTTGAGAGAAGCAGCAAGTCATATGAACAAGGGCAACAGGTACCTTGTTTACTGCAACTGCAGTGCAATTTAAGCATAGTTGTTCTGCTACACTCATTTGCAACTGGGTTGTCTGCCCGTACTTTACCATCAGCCGAAATAGCTCACTGTGGGTTTAACAGACCCTACATGTGTCTGTAAGTGGGATTCTGTGGCACCTTTACAAATACTTCACTTCCAGCACGTGCTGTGCAGTGACTGAAATGGTATCAGAGGGGGGTTTCACGCGAGCAGCAGGCCAGGCAGAAAGCCACACAGTAGGAGCAGGGCAGGTAGGAGCATCAGGTTACTTTTGGGGGGTACTGTCACGTGGTGAGATTTCCAGGTATGCATACAAACACCAAGACCATAAAGAAAATACCAGCAGTGCTTGTTAAGAATAAAAGACCTTTAGTTGCTGTGAAACTTTTTCTTAGACCATTATGCTGTGAATACTGAAAAAGAACCTACTTAACAACTGAGGTGCAATACCAGGCAAATGTTTACATGACCAGAATGTGAAAGACAGATAAAACCCTGCAGGTTGGCTACCTTTGCATTATTCTAAGCTGTTAGGATATTTTTCCTTGACATACTGAATTGGAAACTAAGAATAAGGCTAAGTATAGTTTAAGCTGCCTCATTTAACCAATGCATAATTAGCAATGATGACTTGTTTGCACAGTGAGGTGATGGAATTCTCTTTGGTTTTAATACAAAGTCAAATTTGCCATTAAAATTTTGAAGAAATATATTTAGTGGTTAATGAATAGGACTTAATAAAATGTTATATGCATTCACTGATTTATCCTGCCTCATTTATGACTGGCTCCATTCAAAAGGGATCCTCTCTATTCCTTAATAATAGCTATTCATATAGTGTTATACATTTTGAAATACTGTATAAACACTTAAGACTGATTCCCTTCATGAAAGCCCCAAAGAGGGAGAAAAAGGGCTTTTCTTTCTGGTGTTTCATCTACATTTCAACATTTCCAGATATAAATATGCTAAACAAAAAGCCAAATGCAGAACTACAAGAGCTTTGGTGGCAAATTTTTAACTGCATAAAGCTTAGTTTTGTACTATGAACCTTATGGTAATTTGAACTCTGCTGGCCTAAACAAAAAAAGTAGGCCTTTTCTGGTGTACTTATATAGAAGATTTGTTTCAGTAGGCTTTTTTCAATATGTATTACACTTCACTGCACAGTCACTGGGGAGAGGATGGAAGAACAAACAACAGTTGACAGATGTTAGTCACATCACCCAGTGCACCAGCAGCAGGCAGGCAGATAGCATAGACAGCGCAGACATGAGCACAATACGACATCCTCTGTATACTAAACCACTGTGTTAATTCACTTACTTCTAAATATGGAGTTGGGTCACTCTTACGTAATTATATAGGGTGACAACCTCGCTGATGAAATATATTAGTTCTCCTGTGTTAGTTTTTATTCCCTCTCTACCATACCATAGCGGTCAGGAAAAGTACATTTATGCTAGTAACTGCAATGTGCCTGGGAATGTTCCCGAGTACTGGTATGCTGGCATGGAACAACTCATGGCTCTGTTAGCAAACTCTCTTTTCCTCCAAGACAGCATAGCTGTGCGTAAACTGCCAACTGGAAATGATCTCTGAAAAGTTTTAACTCCTGAATGATGTCCAGGAATTGCTGGGGAGAGAACAAGTTAGCACACGCCAGAGCTTCCCAGCGACCACAATACCAGTAGAGATGATTAAGTCCCCGTGGGACATTCCTGGGTAATGTTTAATATGTTAATACTGTAGCAGGGAAGTAATAAAGGGAAAGCCTTGTATTTTGAAGCAGTCTTTTTATTTCATTGTGTCACAGTGCCTATGCATTCTGCTTGGGCTATGTCTGTGCACCAAACCATGGCCTCTGGGAGGAGAGTGTCCTTCACCCAGTGGAAATGTCTAAATGCTGGGAGCCACCTGAGAATAATTTCAGTGATAGCATTACAAAGCTGTAAAGATGCTATGAACACCTTCTAAAATATAACCATCCCGGAACAAAAAAGCTGCAAGAACGTTAGTGGCTATTGCCACTAATGGTTAAAGTCCACTGGCAACAGAGAGCCTGAAGTTGTGCATACCACTCTTTATTGCATATAATGGTGAAACAACAGTGAACACTTTGGTCTACATTAATATTAATAGGGGAGCAAACAAACTTTAGTTAGGATAATGTGAGCAAGGACATGTGAAAGATGGATGATTTATTATGTCAAACAGACGCAAGAGACTCACTCCTAAAAGCAATAGGCCCAGTGGGGATAGACACTTAACAGCTGCAATTCACTGAGTACACATCCAATAAAAGAAGCAATGCAACATTTTTATTGGCATCCCACCAATGCCAGATTCAAAATGAGTAATTTAGTTAAAGCAACAGGTCATGCAAATAATCTTAGTGGTAACTCAGTCACAAGCCTGGCAAGTTACATAGCACTTCAGCATAAAAGGATGCTTTTTTGATATTATTCTTAACATCCTTTTTGGTATTCCAAGTTCTTTATTTTAGCTTGTAATCTGAAAGTAAATGTTTCTGAGTCTTTTGAAAATCAAAGCAATTGCCATCCACTGAGTATCTCTTTGTCCTATCAGTGACACCTTCAAAGTATTACAGAAGCTTAGATGGACATGACCTTGATTGAATTCATATGTTTTCCTTGAACAGTCCTTTTATTTCCAAATGACTTAAATGATCATCAATTTCCAATAATCATTACTAGCTGAAAACCAGCTCAATTTAACAGTAACATAAAACTGTTGTGATTTTAGACAGCTTATGGACCAGCCTAATGTTGATTGGTGGTATCAGTCCATTTACTAATGAAGAGCAGAAAAATCACCGTCCCTCTCCCTTTGACACTGTGCCTATCAGGCAACCAAGAATTAAAAAGGTATGACATGATTAATCCAGCTTCTTAGTGTATATGTGATTGAAATAACGCCATTATTCATTCCGGTTTTCAAATCCATGGCCTCAAATATGTAGCATATCAGTGACTGGTGTGGATTTGTACTTGCCTTGTCTATACCGACATTTTCCCAGGAAATTTCATGTTTCTTTCTGGTACTGATCTTCAGTACCAGTTGATAAAGTCACTTAAATGAGATCTTCTGGTGGTAACCAATTTAGAGCATCTCTGAAATCTTGGTGTAACCAGGAAATCTTAATCAATTTTATTTCATTCACATAAATGAAATTATTCTGCCTCTCTCACTCCCTTTTACAGCCTGCAATGTTGTTCAGGTAATCACAGGGTATCAACACTACCAAACTGCTAAACTTTCATACAAACTTTTTGTGGCTTATCTAATTTCATTGTATCCAGTGGAGCTGCATAAAATGTTATCTTCTGTGCAAAAACTAAGGGCATGTCGAAACTATAAATACCTGCTTGTCAAAAAATGGTGTAAGAACATGGTCATACTGCAGTTGCTAACACCTGTTTCTTTTTTGCATTGTAGATGAGATCCAACATTAGCCTGCATTTTGCAAATCTTGGTTCGGTTTAATATGTTTCAAAGTGCAAATAAAACAGTGTTATCTTAAAACCACACTTAGGTTCTTTCTAAAAATGGGAGAGTGCTGGAGGTCACTGTGTAGTGAAGGGAACACACAGTAGAAGGGCATAAGTCATTTCAAAGGCTACTTGGAGTCTGGTTTTAACATTAAATTTGCTTCAGTTTAGTGATTTCCATCTGCTTCTTTGCATGCGTCCTTTAAAACTTTCTAAAGGATATTTCAGAAACTGAGTCTGTTTAAGAAATAAGCCAAAACATTTTCCGAGGGGAAAAAGATTTATTAGTACTTTTAAATTATTTTTACGAAGCAAAACTTTAAAATTATTTTACAAAGCAAAACTGGCACTAGTGTTATGTTATACACACTGCTGCACAAATCTGAAAGATCTGCAAGAAAATGGAGTGAGGAAAGAGGTACAGTGTATACAGCATTAGACTAAGTGAAAATGAATTACAGAGGTTTTATTATTTCCTTTCTATACATATTCTTCAATAAAAGTGGTTGAGCTTCTAGAGGAGAAAAAAATGAGGGAGGATTAATTGTGTCTAGACTACTACTGCCCAACATTCACACACACATTTTTCTCTCTATAGAAAGGCACATGCAAGGTCAGATCCAAACCCATGGCCGGTTTTGTTGGTGGGTTCTTATCTTTACCATTGATTTAAATTTCAGACCTTAATTAAATTTTATTCCTTATCTTCAGTAACTGCTATTATCTAATCCAGTTTATATGAATTTATTTTGTAAGTTGAAAATGTCAGTATGAATCACAGAACATTTGGCATGTTGGAAAATAAATATAATGAAAACTGAAAGATTTGAAAACTAAAGAGCTGGGTGGTGGGTAAATATAAACCAAAGTAGGGTTATATTCATGATGCAGGCTTTTGCTCCTCAGAGGATGGTCCTTCTCTGAATGCAAGACGTTTGATATCCCTGAAGGACATTACCCTCCAGTTTATTGCTGTCTGTTTTGTTAGAACGAATGTGCCTCTGGGGGAGCCATTCCCTTGCATCTACATTTAGGGTGGTTTGCGGTTATGATAGCAACTGGCTTAGAAAAGCTGATAAAGACTGCTGTGACATGAGTAAATACGTCCTGGAGCACATAACATCCTCCAAAAAGAAGCCAAAACCAGGTCTGATTGCAAGATACATCCTGGCCTGTATCAGAAATAGTGTGGCCAGAAGGACTAGGGAAGTGATCGTCCCCCCGTACTCGGCACTGGTGAGGCCGCACCTCGAATATTGTGTTCAGTTTTGGGCCCCTCACTACAAGAGAGACATCGAGGTGCTGGAGCGTGTCCAGAGAAGGGCAACGAAGCTGGTGAGGGGTCTAGAGCACAAGTCTGATGAGGAGCGGCTGAGGGAACTGGGGTTGTTTAGCCTGGAGAAAAGGAGGCTGAGGGGAGGAGACCGTATTGCTCTCTACAACTCCCTGAAAGGAGGTTGTAGCGAGGTGGGGGTCGGTCTCTTCTCCCAAGTAACAAGCCACAGGACAAGAGGAAATGACCTGAAGTTGCACCAGGGGAGGTTTAGATTGGATATGAGGAAAAATGTCTTTACCAAAAGGGTTGTTAAGCATTGGAACAGGCTGCCCAGGGAAGTGGGCCATCCCTGGAGGTATTTAAAAGATGTGTAGATGTGGTGCTTAGGGACATGGTTTAGTGGTGGACTTGGCAGTGCTAGGTTAATGGTTGGACTTGATGATCTCAAAGGTCTTTTCCAACCTAAATGATTCTATGATTCTATGATTATATCACAATTTCTGTAATTCATAATTTCTTACAATACATGATTAGTTTGCAAAAGCTGAGTAACTTCAATATGTTTAGCTCCTTTTTCCTTTGCCTTAAAGTAAATTATGACTCTCCCATAGAAAAACAGTTTCTCTTCATGATACTTTCAAACCATTAAGATATTAATCTGGATTTAGAAACAAAAACTGAGGGGGGATGAGGTATTTTGTGAGGGGGTTGCATAGAAAGGAGTCTTAGAGAAAAAAAAAACCAAAATAAAATTACTCTAGTAGCAGCTAAAATCCAATACCTACAAAGCACGGAAGGTCCTAACTCCCCACCCACACTTAGTGTGATGCCAGGATTCTAAAATACCACCAGTACTACAAATAAAACTGCCTGGGTCCCGTGAAACACACCCCGAGGGAACCAAAGTTATGCAACTGGGAAGGTAGTATGTAATATTAAGATGGAATTTGAGCAACTTGAGGCATTTGATGGCATTTGATGGCATTTGATGGCAACTTGATGGCATTTGAGCATTGAGATGGTTTTTGAGCAACTAAAACACTTTCCCTTACTTCTGGGGAAAATACTGGAGCCCTCTTACGGTCCTTACCTCCTGTAAGTGACTGATGACTCCACTCTCTTAATAAGCCATTTAGAGCCTCTCCGCATTTCAACCCTGCCTTCTCCTTCAGGAAATTCAGCCGATTCCACTGACTACGGCACCCAAACCTGCACCCTTCACTTGCCATAATAGCAGTGAATTAATTCCAGAACACTGCTAGATTCACTTTCACATCTAGACAGCTTCATAAAAAATTTCAAGTGGCAAGGTTATACTGTAGTTTCTGTTTAGCATCATTGGCCTTGTAAACTAATTACTGATCACATTTTAAAGTGGCAAATTTAAATATGACCTCAAATCTGTCCTCTAGGTTAAGAGTCATGCTGAAGTCATTGTTCACTAGTTTCAGTATTTTCTGCAATCAGTTCATTTAAGCTGTTCTGCTTTCATTGAGATAGTTATTTTTTATGTCAGACAAACAGTGATAAGCAGGTACTTACTAAAATACAGCCATGAGATTAAGTGCAGAGAATGGAATATATGACTGTATTCATGGAATCCCTCATATAGTCAAAACAAGATTTCACATACAAAGTCTCAGGTGGACCAAAGGTGTAGAATTACATTAAATTCAAATATACTTGGAACATTACAGGTAAAAGCCTAAATTTTCCCTCCGTAACAAAGATATATGATTGTATTGTGCTGTCCAAGAGCTAAGCCCCACAAGGAAAAATAATCCTATGTTTCCACAAATAAAGAATTAGAAGAACTCAAACACTCACTAGCCATGTAAATTCCTCTACTAGTACAAATCCCCACAGAATGAAACAATAAAATAAAATCAGAATTATCCATCAAAATGTACTGTTGCCATTACTGTTCCTGAAGATACTAGTGTGAAATATCCTAAATCCAGATCCGTATTTTGTGCTTTGGTACCTGCAAACCATCAACTAATTGATGAACTTATTAAAAAATGCCATCTGACCAAATGTACTAACATCTAAACCAAAATTACATTGACAATCTGTAGATTTACTGTGGGATCACTCCTAGGACTGCTAAGCAGTTAACACAGTATTTTGAAAACGTATCCTTCAAGGGCATTCACTATCCTTTCTTAGACATCTCGGTCACTGAGAAAGATTTTTTTCATCACATATAAAATATGAGACGCCTCCTGCATGATTCCTATTGGCAGAAAGTGTCATTTCTTTGCAAGTAGGGCAATATATACACTGACATCTCCTATATTAATAAGAAAAGCTTAGTTTACCATAGTGAAAGAGCTGAACCAGATGCATTCAAAATGAAAGCCTAGGACAATTATACAAAAATTTAATAGGAAAACAAACTGACAGATGAATTATTTCTAAATCTTGGTTGCAGATCATTTTGCTACCATAACTCTGAATGTGATCAAGACTTTCCCATGAAGAGAAAAATGAACGAGCGGCATTTGTTTGTGGTGAATCTAGGAATACTATTTTCTATCTACCTACATTCACAAGGTGCATATCAGTGAGGAAACTGATCCTGAAGTGAGATTCATGGACTTCTGAATCTCTAATAGCTTGAAAATGTGCACCAGCAGACACTGCTGTGTGATGAAACAGTTTGTCAGTAGGAGAAACTATTTTTATCTCTAATCAAGCAGGTATAAGTGTATGTAATCTAGTATCTCAACTCTCACCCCCCAAAAAAGCCCATCCAGAGCACATTACCATAATTGCAAATGTCTTTTTCAACTTTGCAGGAGAAAAAAAAAAAATACAAGTGCTTTTTCAATGCGTCCTACATCTAACTCTAAGGCTTAAAAGGAAAAGCCTCATATTTTTATGCTTTAAAAAAAATAAAAATGGATTAATCTCAACAGGCAGTTGTCTCCCATGGATTATTAGGTCTCTCAAGAAAGCTTATATAACCCACATAGGTCTTATGATTAGCTTGAAAACCCAAGGAGACATATTATTATCCTCTTAAAAGTAAAGGGCCGTATTTGCAACAAGGGTTTGAAGATAAAAGTTATTCCAAGTTTTTCTGATTTCAACATTACTTTTTACTTCAAAAATTCTTCTGACTTTTAACTCCAGCATGTGCAGAAAGTTAATAATGGGGGCGCAGAAAGCACACTCTGCAGTACTAGATAGAAGAGGCTGCTGTAACTGTGTAGGAACTTTTGCTATAAAAGTGAAAACCAGTGAAAATTTCAACTCATGAGCCCAGGTGAATGACCAAATAACAACTAATCTGTTCACCTGCACTACTTATTAAAATAGACACAACAGTTCAAATGTAAAAAAGCATTCTTCAGTATGAAGGGCCAAGTCTCTAAAAGTGTAGATTTCTGGGCACAGTCATACAACAGCAAAAAAAGTGCAAGTTTAAGATTTATTTATCTGAAAAATCAGACTGGGTCCCCTTTTCTACTTTGTTTGCTTTCTCCACTTTTATTTCTTTCTACTTTTTTTTCCTTGTATATTTTTGTCCTTACCAGTTTCAGCATCGGATGCTGTTTTGCTGCTGTTGCTTTATCCCTCTTTTTCCACCCCTAGCTTCTTTACCCTTTGAAAGCTCTCTAACCCTCTCAACCTCTTCTTCCATTGCTGGAAAATCAGCTCAGTTAAATCACCCATAACATATAATTCTGATGCTGGGAAGTGTGTGTGGACTAGCTATATATGAAGATGGAAGGGCATTCTAAAGATCCTTAGGAGATGCCAAGAACAGGAGGAACGAGGGGAATTTGAGTCTCCTTTCTCAGTACCCTCTGAAAGGTTGTCCGGAGTCCTACCAGATCTTGACATGGCACAGCAAATGCAGTAGGTGTCATGCTGAAATGACTAACTGCAGCAAAAAGGACATTTTCTCTTTTAGACCATGCTCATCACTAGATGGACAAGGAAGAAAAATGTCTTCAAGTCAACATGGGAAACAAATGCTGTTTCAGCTAAGTAAGGAAAAAAGAAAAACTAAAAGCAAAGCTGAAAGTCAAGTGGAGAGCAGAGAGGAGAGTATCCTCTGTGCTTGTAACACTAGGACAGAGCCACGACAGCACACTTTCCACTCCAGAGAGGCAGAGGGAGGTCACTGGATCCTCCTCATTGTAGAAGGGCATCGGGGCTGATTCCTTCCCAGAAAGCTGAATTGTTCTTTTGACCAGCTCAGCAGAGATTTGTAGTCTTGAATACTAGTTTGTATCTGAGATAGCATCAAAACTTTCTGTACAAAGACTACTCAAATTTATACTTGGAAAGAAATAGCCTAAAGCAACCAAGAAGCCTACTTTGCTGAATATTTTCAAGTGTTAACAGGACATATGCATACATCATAAAAACTCTTAGATATCTCCAGCCTCCTAGATAGCAGGTGTAAATTTTGCCCCTTGTGTAAGTCGCATGAGATCAGTGGAGTGATTAAGGATGACACAGTTCTGAAATCCTGAGGCAATTACTATGCCCATAATGAAAAGACAGATGCAAAGTGACCCATTTGTGGAAATCAGCTCTCTCATCAGAGGTGAAAACTTGGCCACAGTGAATACAGTGCAATTACCTCATTCCTGTAGATGTAGCCTTTAATATTACTCAGAAGCATGCATTGCAAAGTCTATGAAATGTTAAATGCTCTGAGAAGTGACTGAAATTATCAGAGGATTCAAAAATGTAATAATTAATACTATTATCTTAGACTTGCTAGACTTGGATAATCCTCAGTGACACTTGCAACTTCCATAAACAAAAAATATCCTTCTAGTTTGAAAAATAAGTCCATTCATGCAAAACTAATCTACATTTCCCAATCAAAATTGGCTCAAGGGGGTTCTGCAGTTTTGTTCTTTTGCAAGCATTCATCTAGCAGATGCTGTCATTTTAACTCCTGTGAAGTGATTCTTATCCTAACTTTGGTATTGCACATTGTTTCTGTTCCTCCTAACAGAGCTTTCTGGGAGTTCGAGTGAGGCAGCAGTATTGCTGCCAAAGCAGCTGTTAAATGTGAGAAAAGAATTCAAGAAGTCATTTCACAGGATATTTTCTATTACAGCATCTGTGCTTGATTATCTTACCAGCAAATTTTACAGATGTAAAATGTTCAATGTATGAAATGTTTTATCTGTCTGTATGCCTATAGAGACACACACACACACATTCCTTAGTGCAGCATGACTGAGATTCAGAAATAATACTACTAAAGGATAAATAAGAGAGAATTTTTTATATTAAGTAGACAAGAATATTGTGCTTTTTGAAAACTGACCACTGACTAACTAATAGACCTGATCTTACAGTTTATGAGAGGATTCACCATGGACAAAGTGGCTGCCAAAACAGGACTCAGACAAAGTCATGTTAAATGTCACTGACGTAAAAAAAAAAATTATGGTTTGTAAATTTTTGAGTAAGTCATGTTTTCTGCTCCAAGGAACACAGAAATCTTACCTCAAAAGCTCCAAGGAGGAGATGAATTCTGTAGGTCTTTATCTGCAAACCAACTAAACATCAGAAAGGCCAAAATATTGCCTCAGTTGACCCTCAGGTTTCTTTTTCCTTATCAATTAAAACAAACTTCCTAGAGGAGAAAATGAGAAGGATAGTTCCTCATGTTTTTCTAGGAAAAGTCTAGAAAGGACAAAGTGCTGCAGTGCTTTTAAAAAAAAAAGGAAAAGTAAAAAAACCAAAACAAACAAACAAACTCAACCCAAAAGTTTCTTAGGTTAATGAAAATTATTGTTTTTGTGAGGTGTGCTCTTCTGGAACTCTTCCTCCAACCTCAGCAGACCAATGGGGGAAGGGACTACATTTATAAGAATTATATTGTCACCAGTTAGCAGTTCAAGCCACAACTGATTCAAGAAAAAAAAGAAAACATGAAAGCACAGGGCAGCATTTTTCAATACTTTTCAAACAGAGATCAAGAATAATCTGCTGAAATTGTTTGGGCCTTTTCTATAAGAATAAGAAAAAAAATAGTAGTTTGTCTTTTATAGACACAAAACGCTAATATATATTGTTCTGAGATTTGTGTTAGAGTGTGTGTGCATACCCATGTGTATGTGTATCTCGGTCTTACATGCTATGAGAGCAAAAAGGCTGCCATGACAAATCTGCTAGAACAACAGTTATGAACCACAACTCCAGCCACAAAAGCACGAGCTGGCCACAAACTGTGAATCTGCCATCAACATGCTGCAAGTTGATCACCCTCCCTTCTCAAGCAGAGAAAAGTAAAGTTGCCTACAGAACAACTGCATGTAAAAATGCAAAGCTGTTTCTAGTTTTCTTATGCCAAGCAGCAGCCATATATGCAAGGAAGAGAAAAACTTAAAAAGCCAGAATATACAGCCTCTATTGCACTACTATACCTAATGCATGTAAGTTTGAAACAGATAGTTGAGTTCAAGAGGAGAACAACACTTTAAATAAGTCACTCCAAAAGAAATTGCTGGACAATATAAAAATACATACTGCCTGATATTTACACCCTATTGTTTAATTTAACTTCTTTAAGGATAAACAAGTGAAGACAGTTACTTTGCTGTACTGTGCCATACACTAACAGAGGGCAATACAAGGTCCAAGAAAATAGAAAGCTCAGCTGCTACTCTCTCACATTACTCCATTTCACCAGCTAAAACAGTAAAACTAGAATCCTTAAAGGGGAAGAAAAAAAAGAAAAAAAATCAAACTTCATTACAAAAATATCCCACATACAAGCTACAGCTATATAGAAATAGTCTAAATACAGATAAACTAGGCCTGACTGAATTATAGCAATTTCTGTAAAACCACTTTACAGGGCTTTGCATATCTATTACTTTAATAGCAGGGTTTTTTTTCCTAAAAGGATATCTTTCAGTTGCTCTGACAGGTTTATCTTCATGATATATGGTCCCCCTGCCCTATTTTGCATAGTACAAATGAGACTATAGAGGAACATTTAAATGAGCAAAACCAGTAGTAGCCCATATTACTGAGCCAGTCGTTCGCTGTGCTTTATGGTATATATTTTAAAATAAAGGCTCTGCAGAGAAGAATGTAGGCACGTAAGAAGTAAACTTAATTTTCCATTAAAGATTAATTAAGAGAGAATCAGATGAGGCTGAAAATTAAAGACTGTACTTATATAACTGCAGTTAGAAAAAGCAAACCATCTTCTCCCTGTCCCTCATCAAAGCAACCATGGGCAGTGACTACGGGAAGGAAAACTCTGCAAGTAAAGTAACAGTCATCTTTCAAGAAGCTTCTTTCCCCAGCACCTGAGGAGCACAGGTTTTTAATCCAACTGAACTCAGCACTGAGGAGATCGACTAATAGCAGCAAGCATCTCCGTGGAGGCTGGGTCTCTCTGAACCTGCTCTTATCTACAGCCTCCAGGAGAACTCAGCCAGACTCCTGGCTGGCAACCAAAGCCAAGCACCCGTGCCCTAAGATCCCCTCCGGAAAGTTACTGCATAGATTCACATCCATCATAACTGTACCCTCTGCTGAAGGGGAAAAAAGAAACAGCAGTATATGGAGAGTGCCCTAGAGTATTCAAAGATTATGAATGCTGGAAAAGAAGTAGATGTTGAGCAATTCTTGACTTTAAAACCAGTTGACTCTTAAACCGACCTGGAATTGGGACATGGAGGTAAAATAATCTTTTACCCCTTACAGATCTGAGATCTGCCACAGAAAACCTGGCTATTGCTTGCAATTTCTCCTAGTATTTACTGAAGTTTTCCTGTCCACAGAGTCATGGCATTAACTGTTTACCTTCCTCAACTAGGATGTATGAGGATGCTTAATTTATTAGGAAAATTTAAATGGTATATCCTTAATACACAATATTTAATATGGGAATGATACAGAGAGAAAATGTTTGCTTATGAAAATGCAAGTTAATATTTCGCTCAGGAACAATGAAGACAAATTATTTTACTAGTTAATTAATAGTATATACAACATCCACTGAGCAGCCAGAACCTGGACAGAAACCTGAAAACATGGCAGTGGAAGTAGCAGTAACAAAACAAAACGGCTGAGAATCTGTTCCTATGTGGTTTTTATATTCTCAAAGATCAGTTCACAAAGTGATGGGGCTCACTGTAAATCATCTGCTGCAGCTGACCAAGGCAGTCTTTCAAAAAATATTCAATGCATCAGTTTGGCCATACTTCAGTCCAAAGCCCTACTTACTATTCTATTCTAGCCTGCAAAGTAACCATTCAACCACAGGGTTACAATTTCCTTCACAAGTTTATTAGCGCTTGCCTCCCCATTCAACAGAGCAAGCCTTCCTGTGTACTTTCTGACTTCATTCTTGAATGGCACTTTTCTTCAGATAAGATCCACTTACATAACTTTAGGGCAGGAACAAAAGTTTCTGTTTTCCATAATCTTAATAAATCCTTGTTCTCCTGGATGTTTCTTCAGTGCAGGCTAATGAAAATTCATAGGACATCTGTTCATTCATTACTAGAACAATTTCTACCTCAGAATTTTCTTTCTCCTTAAAAAATAGTGCAACAAGCCCATTATATTTAGAGATTCTCCAGGGATTATATTCAATCATCCACTTGCTTGTGCTTTTTGCTATCAGACCTTATTAGCCTCATTGTTTCCCATGCTCCTGAAAATCTGTTGTCCTTTTCTGTCTCTCCAAAACAAGCTACAGATTCTTCTTTCACAGTTCCCTGACATTTTTCAGGTCAACATGAAGAGCCATCTGTTCTCCTTGGCATATAATTCCTATTCTTTCTCTTTAAAGTAATACTATTTACTTCCAAGCCTTGAGCTTCAGGACCATCTTCATATCTTTACTTCAAACTTTTTTCTGATGTCCCATTCATCATCTTTGTCAGACTTACAAGTTTTACCTTATGCCATATTATAACTTACTTGTGTTAGTCTTGTATTTGCAGGTTGTGGTTGAAGTAATTTGTGATGCATTTTGTAACATATGCTCAAACTGAAAATTTTTGTCTAGGATACTCGAAAGTCTCAATGAAAGTCTTTTTTTCTTTTCTTAAAATATATAAGAAATTGTGTTTTCTGGCTAGTAGCTAAATGCTTCTGGACATTTTCCTGCAACCCTTGCTCTCTGTTTCCCTAGATCTCAAGTGAGAAATAAAGAAACATCACAGGAAAGATTTTATGGAAAAAAAGCCCATGGGAACAAACAGGTAAGTTTACTGTCAGAAATCATCATAACTATTTTGAGCCCCTTCTTAAAGACACTATAATATCCCTTACCAAGTAGTTCAACATCCCTGAGGAAATAGGGAGAATGATAGACAGAATGATAGTCTAAGAAACAGAATAATACAGGAGAATTGTATTTTTTCTGTGTGAGCTAAACAAGAAGTTACACTTGAACTGAGTACCACCAGCTGTCTCAAATCTTCATCCTATGCTTGTTTCTATATGACTGTGTTCTGATGGCTCAGACAGAACAAATGAATCCTGTGCCAATCCATTCAAAAATACGCTATATGGTAGTATCAAGCACGGACTTTACACCAGTGATAGTCAAAGTTTGAGTTATTCTTAAACGCTACTGTACAAGTAGAACCAATGTCGTCACTTTCAGATGCAATTAAGTTCCCTTGCAACACTGTGAATTAATGTATTTATTAGTTCGGAAGGCTAAGCAGGCAAATGGCATAGGTCCAAATGGTATAAGGGAAGCAAAGATTTATCAGGGGAAAAAGTATGTAAAAGTGAAACAAAAGTTGGAAAAAGCAACAGTAACAAAGCAAAGTAACAAAACAAAGTAAGTAAAAGTGGAAGGATATGCTAATTCAGGTTATTCTTGTAATGACAGATTGCTAGCATTTTGGAAACAGATGTACAGTTCACCATATAGAAATGACCACAACATCCACTCAATCAACTGAATGCCTCAAATGGTGCCCTCATTAACCGTAACATCCTCTGTGGACTTCCATGGAGTATGGAACACACCTTGACAAATTAAGGTGTCTGTTTTCCAAAAAATGTAAATTTGTGTTAAAGTAAGTAGCATTAGAACTACTTAAAGTTCTAATTTAGCAGCGATTGTGAAACATTGTGAAAAAAATTGAGAATTATTCTGGATTTTCCCAGGGATTTCCCTCATCCAGAAAGCTCTGTTTAAACACTAGGCAAATAGCAATTTTGTAGTTTATTGTAGACTTCTCATTTTGATTTTTCATTCATTTGGATTTCAGATCAGTTAAAAGAAAATTCCATGCAAAAATTAAAATATTAGTAATAAAATGTTAGCTAAATACTGAGACAGTTAATTAAATAATAATGCCATTACACAGCAATAACCATGAGCAGGTCACAGAAACTTTGGCACCTTTTCTGTGGATTTACACTACTCTGCCTTATTACAGAAAATTACTTGGAAATATTTTGTTCCCAGTTTTATTTTTTTTCCCCTTAAACCCCATAGTCTTACATGATTGTAAAACTACTATTGCTGAGTCCCATATGCAATTTTATATGACAATCATTGTCTTGTTATGATGTGATTCTGCGTAGGGATAGCTAGTTTTGTAAGAAAAGTATTTTTTCCTGATAAAATTATTGTAGTGATACTGGGGATCTCTCAACAACAAGGACACTAAGCATCCTCAAGGCAGCAGAACCAGACAGTTTTCTTGTTGCTGAACTGAGCTACAAACAACAATTTCTTGACACAGGCAGGAATAACTCTGTTATATCTTATCACATTCAGAAGACAACCTGACACTTTACCTGAGATGCTGTTAAAAGAAATAGGGTTTCTTTATTCCTAGGAGTCTGTAGAAACACCCAGTGTATGAAGCCAGAAGTGCACATTGTTTTCTAGAACAAAGGGTAGGCAGCATTTATTCTCTGAAATTTTCAAACAGAAATATGATGCAAAAAGAAACTCCTGTTTCAGGTGGCAGTAGGAATGAGAATCTGTATTCTGTTTCACTTAAATTTACTTAAATCCTTCAGAGTTGTTTCCCACCCAGTATACTTTTTTATTCTCTTCTGCCTTCACGCCTTTCATGTAGATTTCCTTCCACACTTTGCATGACAGGACAGCCACTGCCAAAGCACTGTTATCGACCTTTCTGCTTTGAAAGCTGCTAGAAGCCCTAATGCATTCTCTCTATCTTGCTTTTTATCAACAGAGAAGCAAGTTCCTTCACTCAAAACTCAGAGGAGTAATTGGCCTCAATTAAAAACTGGCAAAAAGCCCAAGCCTGTTGACTTTCAAAGCATTCACAAAAAGGCCAGTTGTTTACACCAGGTTTTTCAGAAAGGTAAATGAGGATGGCTTGTAAATTAAGGGATAGAAAAAAGCAGGGCAACCAATCTTTGAGAAATTTGACATAACCACCTGGAAGCATCTTCTACAGAGCTTCCAATTACCCAGTGCAAATCATTCAAAAGGCAGAACGGAGGAGGCTATTGTAAGGCTACTTGGCTTGGAGCGATTTCCAAATAGCATTTAGAATGAAATTTATGAAGCAAACAAAAAAAACTTCTCATAAATGAAACAATTAAGTGCAATTTCTCTAGATACAGGGAATAGAGCTGCAGAGTGTTCAGAAACTTTTTTTTTTCCTCAAAACATATGGTGGGAACAAAGAACCATACTGACAACAGCTGATCCCAAAACTAGGTGGCTCCTATAGCTTCAAGTTAGATCAGCATGAGAGGGCTATAAGATTTTATCAGAGAAAAGTATATAATGTAAGAACTAAACAAGAGTATACAAAAGTAACCAACTTGTCTATCTGTGCCTCTTCTAAGTCCACAGAGTTAATTTCATAAATTTGAGGAGTCCAATTATGGACTGTGATTTAGGACAAATCAGACTGTGATTTAGAGAGATTTAGGACAAATCAGACTGTGATTTAGGACAAAACAAAGACCAGTAGAAGACCCCAAATAAACTTTTGTCAAGGAAAAAGGTGCCCCTTAGCTCACAATCAAGCTGTCAGAATGAAAATGCTCTTTGTACTGAATATGAAAATACAGAAAACAGGTCCTGAAGCAGAAATGCATGCTTACTATTAAGTCAAAAGGTCTGTAAGCCAAGACTCAACAGCAATAGACAAAAAAAGTAATAAAATTAGCATTTTTAGCAAACCTCTACAATAAAACACCATAATTTGACCTAGCTAATGCTTCATACACACTATCTTTCATCACTGTTATGTCCAAATTACTTCATGTAGAAGGATCATTCTGCAAGATTCTAACAAGAGGGTCACTGCATGATTGTCATTCCACCTTAGACTATTGAACAGTATTGCCTGGGACATCAACCTAAAAGTAAACAAGATATTTATTTTAAGTGGTCAGAGTTGTACAAGCCCATAGGAGCACGAGGAAAGTTAAAAGCAGTGAAAAGTCAGGAGATTAAACTCCTTGACTCTTTGCAGATGCTAGCTAAGGAATATGTGAATTTAACATATGACTAATAACAAACTGGAAAGACACAAAAATAGCCATTGCTCAGTTACAAAGCAAAGCAAAGCTTTTACTCAGTCAAGTAACTGCTTGTATTGCAGGGGCAAGAGAACAAAAGGGTAAGAAATGTGAAGAGCTTTTCAGGTAACAGAGAGCTCTTGAATATGGCAGAGAGCTGCTGAAGCTAAACCACCCAGAAGCAGAGGGCAGAAGGGTGAAGGACTGAATCCTTCATTTCTATTTAAACATCAAAAAAACCAACCAACCAAACAATGCAGAAACTGAACAGTCTGTTTAAGAAAAGATATTTTTAGGGTGAAAGCAGATTAATATCTTTCTACTATACTCAATACCTCAGCAGAGTCCTTCAAGTCCATTCTGAAAACAGACTGCTTGGATATACTCTGAAACTTTTCTTGCGATTTTTTTTTTAAATTCTTAGTTCAGTTCTATGTCTTAACTGAGTAGTAACCAGGGGCTGGAGGTCTAGTGCAGGGGAATAAGCTTTTGAGGGTATAGACAGCACTACACAGGACCTGCAGAAATTAAATATATACTTGAGATATTTATTACATATTTGTTAGATATCTCAAGAAAATAAAGTGCCAGCTACAAAATCCTTGGAATTTGTGTGCAGGGAAATCTGAAGAGAGAGTACTTTGCATCTAATTTTTCTCCTTCTATTGACTTAGAGCAGTATGTGCTGACTTAGAGCGGTATAGTAGCTGGTATGGGGCTATGTTTTGGATTTGTGCTGGAAACAGTGTTGATAATACAGGGGTGTTTTAGTTACTGCTGAGCAGTGCTTACCCAGAGTCAAGGCCTTTTCTGCTCCTCACCCCACCCCACCAGCGAGGAGATGGGGGTGCACAAGAAGCTGGGAGGGGACACGGCTGGGACAGCTGACCCCAGCTGACCAAAGGGATATTCCATACCATATGATGTCATGCTCAGCATATAAAGCTAGGGAAGAAGAAGGAAGGGGGGGACGTTCAGAGTGATGGCGTTTGTCTTCCCAAGTAACCATTACGTGTGATGGAGCCCTGCTTTCCTGGAGATGGCTGAACACCTGCCCGCCCATGGGAAGGAGTGAATGAATTCCTTGTTTTGCTTTGCGTTGCTTGCGTGCATGGCTTTTGCTTTCCCTATTAAACTGTCTTTATCTCAACCCACGAGTTTTCTCACTTTTACTCTTCTGATTCTCTCCCCCATCCCACTGGGGGGGAGGGAGTGAGCAAGCAGCTGTGTGGGGCTTAGTTGCCAGCTGGTGTTAAACCACAACACAGTATTACACAAGAAAATCCAATATATATTGGAATAAAACCTTAATAAAGAGTTCAAGAAATTGATGAGATAATTAAAGAAACCCCAAGCCTGAGGCATCCCATCAGTAAATACACAACAAATTCCATGGCCTATAACATGCTGGAGACATTTCTAATGCAATAGTCTAAGTATGCCTTAAAATACATTCTTTGCATTTTTTCTAGTCTGAACTTTATTAAACTCCTTACATTTTTTTCCTAATACAGATTTACCTAATGAAGGCAGAAATAAATTAGTACAAAAGGAAATCAACTATTAATTCAGTAAGTTGAGAAAAAAATGAAAACCAAGTTACACCATTTTCTATCACTGAACCACTTTTTTCTTTAACATAAAGAAGCTGAGTTTCTGAGAGCAAACCCTTGTTGTACACCGTAAGAGATATCACACAGAAAAATGATCACCAGTTTTGACAGCTTACATGCCTTGTGTATCAGTAATTGACATCCATTTGGGGGCCTATTCTTTGTTTTTTGGAAACATTTCTCTTACTTGGTGCTTGCTAATTAGACGTTTGATAGTAAAAGCAACCTGTCATCTTAATGTCACTCCATAACTTGACACAGGAAAAAAAACACAACAGAAACCAAGGCCATAATCATATGTTCCTAAGAATGCTGAAAAATAAACAAACAAAAAAGGGAGTATATGGCCTTTGGGGCTAAAATTATCCCCCTGGAATTGTTTTTCCCACTGCAGTTTTGTACTGCTATCTATAGGAAGGAAAACATCAAAATGCTGGTCTTGAGTTAGGGCCCATGTACTTCATCTTTTTCCCTGCACCTATAGTGCCAAAGCACCTTTGCCTTCTGGAATCCCAATCCGCAGTGTAACAGTTACTGCAACACGAAGGACGTCTGTGACCGAGTGAAAACCCAAGGAGCATTCACAGGCATTAGTGTGAGAGGTAGATGCCCTTTTGTCAGCAGCACTGTAAAATTAAAAAAAAAACCAAACCCCTAGTTTACCATCAGTTCTACAGTTGACTAGTTAAAGTTTTAAGGGAGGGGCAGAATTATTCACATTTTCTTATTTTTCTCGCAATTTATTTTTCAAATTATGATGCAGTATAATGGAGTTGTTCAAAATACAATTTTAAAAGAAAAATACAAACCCCAGTAAAAATTATCTTCTAAAAACAATGACCTAAATGTAAGTTTAAAAAGATAACTCACTTTTAGGACATGTAATTCCTTTTTTTTTTCTCATAGTACAGAGTGAAACAAATTAAATTTTATAAACATCCATCTGGGATTCAGGATGTTTGATTGCATTTTTACAACAGACTGAAATGAAAATGAGTAGTTTACTTTAGCAGTTGGTACAGTTCTATGCCTGGAAATTGATCATAGTTTGCCATGTAATTTAAGCACTCAATTTCCAACAGCTACTGCTCTCAGCCTGGGGAGGCAGTGAGGAGAAAAAAAAAATCTACAACAAATTACGCTTGATGAATTTTTAGTAGCCTCAATATGGTTTTTTGTGTCACTAACAGACAGGATGCCATGCAACAGACTGCCTGAGAGAAGAGATGGTTAACAAACTGGGTAGTAAAAAAACGAGTCTATGTGGAAGGTGACCTTCTGAGAAGAGGTATTACAGCCTCTGGCTGGGATGAGGAAAGGCTGTGACCGCTACAGAATTATATTAGAAGTAGCTTATCATTCACTTCTGGAAGAGAGTAGTCCTGGCAACTTTGCTTTGTATTGAGTCACGTGCTACTGCACTTATGCATATGTATGCCTTTGACGTATTTTCTTGATTGGACTTTTCAGGAATCCAGTGCTGGGATGCTAAATCTTTAATCCTACATCATAAGACAGATACCAAGCTACTTAATACTACCAGAATGACTTTTGCCCCAGGACTGCAAAGGATCAAACCACAGGCAGCAGTTTTATCAATGTCTTCTTGGACTTCAGCAGAATGTAGGCACCAGAGTCCCAATCTACTTACCCATGGGCTGAAATAACTTGTCCTTGTCAGGGAGTTGGTGGTGGAACAAAAATCTCAAATCATAGTTTTGCATTCTAGCTAGTCAACCGTGCCTTGTTTTAGAATGACAGATCTCTATGATTGCCAGTAGCATCTGTGGAAGAATCTTTGCAAGACATTCCTGTGCCTCCTAAAGCATTGGACCAAGAGATTAATATTTTCCTCATACTGTGTTTAGAAGAAATTCACAGTGGCTTACATAGATACACTCTGCCTTGGTAATGTATTTTAATACCTTGTTATTCCAGTAGAAAGCAAAGAGAAAATGTAAAAAATATATCAAGAGCTTTAAATTCATTTAAACAAATGAGTGGCACGCAGTGGACTGGATGTAAGGAGAACACTGATCTCTCAAGGCATGTCTCATGGCATCAGTTCCCTTCAGGATGTGTATGACCTCTTGATTTGGATTCAGTACTTTAAGGAGACAGCCAATCTTTAATTGGCTAAACTCTGCTCTCTCTTAGCTGCAACTCTTGACAAGGTAACAGCAAAAAAAAGATGACTTATTAGAGCAGGCTTTACAGATAGGTTAAAAAAAAAAAAGGACAAAGGCAGGAAATGGAGTAGAAATAACTGGTCAGACATCACAGCAGAGGAAGGTTACAATGGAGGAGTCCCTGTAGGGTCAATGCTGAAGCTCCTAATGTTCAACACATCCATAAGTGTTCAGAAAAAGAGGATGAATAATGAAGCTAGCAAAATCTGTTTATGATATTCAGTGAAGGGTTAGTCCAAGAACTGCAGAAGTACCACATGGAACTGAGTGAGTGGGGGATGAAGTGCTGAAAGACAGCAGGCAGATGAAACAACATAGCCAACTTAACATGAGGCAGGTAGGAAAACCAACTTTATCTCACACCATAGGGGGCTGAACTCACTACAGACTACGACAACTGAAAAATGCAAACTTATTCTTGTAATTCTTACTTCTAAGAAAACATTAGCTTAGCAGCACTTAAAAAAAAGGCAAACAAAATGTTTAGAATTATTACAAAAGTATTAAAGAATTGAAGACCAAGCATATAGAACTGTTAAAACAGAAGTTTACTACATTTGTAAGTACTACAAGACGTCCTGGATTCTCTAGGCTAAAAAGGACTTAGTAGAAAGCAGCAAAAGACAAAGCACTTAACTGTATGTAAACAGGTGCCTGCACTACTTGAAGAAACCACTGTGAACTTCAAGAAAAATAATTTGAAATCTTAGTATCTAATATCAGTTTTGCCAGTTCAAACCTATCCCACTGGAAAGAGCCAAAATAAGTGATACTTAAATGGACATAGATAATTCAGCTAATTCAGAAAATCTAAGCTGAGCACTACTTAGCCTCCTAACTACTGACCTTCAGCGGTGCTTCCTATACCATATTCAATCTGCAGGGAGCTGTAAGTGCAGTGAAGGTCTTCCATACTGCTTCAGCATGTAAGTGGGCAGAAACATGGATATATTAATGATATATTCCACCAGTCACCACCTTTCCCATGCCCTCTAGACACAATTATATGTGTTTGAAGGCTTTTTCCTTCAAATTCATCTCCTCTATGGCCCAGCTTGCTAATGCCCCAGCATTGCACATCCCCTCTCACATCTCCCAGATCCATAGGCACTCCATGATCTGTACTTCATGTTTCTGATTCACTGTGGTGCAACCATTTCTGCCTCTTATCCTTTGCCCTGTCAGACTTTAAAGTTGGCCAACGCACCTCCAGGTAGGTTTAGAGGTAGTTACAGAGTCCCAGTGCCTTACTCAATCTATTTAAGTGTGGAATGACTCATCTCCAGGTTACATTTTGGTCCTATTTTTAAGTAGTTGTGTTGCAATACTTTGCAATAGTACTTTGGGACTCCAAATCTAGTATTTGATGCAGATTAACTAAACGTAAAAAACTAGTAGCACAGAATACAAGCGTAGATATTGCATTGCTTGGAAAGAATAGTGTTGTAAAAAAAAAGTCTAACACAAATTTATTTTTTGTTCATATACCCATACATACAATGAGACAGGACCTAGTTATCTTATGGGTAAGCTGTGATAGAAAGAAAATCTAAATTTGCTCACTTAGATCAGTAGCAATGCAGCTAAAATAGCATGCTTCAATACATGTATTTAAATAAATGTCCTTCTTATATTGAAGTAAACAGTCAACATAAAAGCACTGAAAATTCTAGGTACTCTATTTTCTGTTATTACATGGTATTTTCCTTCTCTGCTCACTGATGAACTCTACCTGGTAAGACAGAATATAAACTATTATTCATACTCTTAAAAAAAAAAAATGGGGGCACATAGCAAATTGTCTGTTTATAGTGACAAGAAGAACACTTAGGAGAATTCTGTCACCTATTGGAGGGTATTTTTCTCCCTGATGAAAATGAACAACTTTTGCTATATGCCATGACTTGATTGATACAAACATTTCAGCAGACTAGTCGTGAAAGAACTGGCCTTATTCCTGTGCTGTCTCAACAGGATGACATTTCAATTACTGACACAGTATGATACTGTACAGACAACAGGTAAGTATTTTAATAGACCAGTCCAGAACTTCCTGTAAGCAATACATACAATTCAATTAGTTTCTCACAATAGATTACAGCAGTTATTTGAGGACCTTCAAGCACTTCATCTGGTAAGTCTTCACATGGGCAGGAATGCTCTGCTGTTTCCATCATGTCTGTCACTCACCATTAAAGTTTCAGAGCACTGTGAACGTGGACATCGGCTATGTGGTGGCACTCGGATTCACCCGTGTGCAGTGAGAGGGAGAGGGCCTGAATCGTGATGAAATTTCAAAAACCAGCAGTCAGGGCAACAGATGCGTCACACTGAACGGGAGCAGTGACTGTCAGCCACCGCCAGCATCTCAGTCTTCCCCATTTGAAGGAATAAATATTTCTACATTGCATTTTAGAAAAATCATGAGTTTGGTAATTTTGCTCTCAATCTTACAGCTTCAGAGTGCTGAGAGTGAAGACATGACACCATGCTGTCCCCTAACTATTTCTCTTGGTCCAAACTCTTCATTGGTATAGATTTGCCAATGGCTTTATACCAAGGATGAATCTGGTACACAGTAACATAGATGTATCAGCGTATGTGCATATATGCACATTTTTATATACTAGTGTCACTCGTACTCTTCCTTCCCCTCCATCTTCCCTCCTCACCCTCACTCTCCTGGGTATGTGCAACTGTTTTACTTCAGGTAGGTTTTTCTTAAAGTCTTGTTTTATATTTTCCCTTCTCTTTGGCATCAATTTCCATCTAATTCTCTTTGTTTGGCTGCATTTTTAAAAGTTATTAGCTGATTGAAGAAATTAAAAATCTTCTTGTCCTCGCTAAAAAGCCCTGCCACCTTTTCAGGGCTCCTGAGGAGCTGTGCACACAGGCTACTCAAGAAAGTTAAATATTAATTAATCAGTAAGGTGGAATAGTTAAAATTAATTCAGTCTCTGTTGAGACCCTCTCATTCAGAATTAAAATAGACTTTGGTTTAATTTTCTTGAGAAATGAATTATGTTAAATTAAAATAAGGTCACTTCAGTTCTGATTCTTCTGAAATGTAGCAGTTTTACTTAATTTGATTAAATCTGCACATTAAGACAATTCCTTAGATTTCTCTTATATTGTAGTTCCTTTCCTGAACTGATAATGGAAGAAGTTTACAGAAGTTGTGTTAGGCTGCAGTATAGCAATTCAAGAGCAGCTTATCACTGGTGTTTAATATTTGTTTGTCTGGAAACAAACATATGATATTTTGGGGTAACTGACTAAATGTATATAATCATTAGACTCACATTTACAGTATTTAAGTAATTTCATATGTATTTTCTACAGAAAGTTCTACAGATTTTACTGTCAAGGATTCCAGAGGCATCATTGCTAGTGAATTAGGCAGTCAGAGTACTGACCATGCCTGACATAAGACATGCCTGAATATGAGCGCATTTAAAACTAGTGAGTGAACATGAAGAAAGTTTGTTTAAAAGGGAGTTGGTTTAAAAGCGGGTGTACTTATACATTTTGAATATATAATATATTTTAATAAATGAAAAAATCATAACTTTTCCATAATCCAGGATAATCTAAATCTTCAACATTAGCAGTTACTGTACGTACTCTACTTGATTAAAAACGAGCTTGAATTTTTTTCCTTCAAGCTGGATGCACCTGAGTGCGTGTGTCAGTACCACATTCCACCAGCAACTCTGCTCTCTCAAGTCCTGCAGAAACCAGAGCCCCCATCTCACGTCATCTCCTTGTCCCAAAGGACTCAGCTGAGGAGAAAATCTGACCTGGGATTTTTAAGAAATTCTCCAACTAACATAATGAAATGTAGCCATTAGACTGAAGAACCTACAGACAAACTTTTGAGGAGTAAATGACATAAAAGCCTAATTCCTATTTTCAGAGTTGACTAAGGAATCTCCTTTCTGGTGACCTTTACAAATATTACCATAAATCAAATATAAATGATCAGCTGTCACTTATTTTTCCTGAAATTAACTGAAGTTTACCATGGCTGCACACAGAAAGGCCTGCACGTCACAAATACTAAATGCTGTTTGATTTTAATCACATGCCTCATAAAAGGGATTTAAAGAATAACAAACCTGCCAATAAAAAGCAGACTAATGGAGACACAAAATTTAGTACCTCATTTCAGATTTATTCAATTTCCTAAATTAATGAAGTATGGGTGCTGATGAAAATAGACTTTTTTCCCCTATCCCAGACACTTTTAATTTATATTTAAATTTAATTACATTGCCTAGATGGGCACTCTATAAAATGTTCAAGAGTGTAAATCAAAGTATTACCAGTTTTAAAATCCATAGAGCCTATGTGACACCCCCCCCCAATAATACTGTATATGCTTATTTTCAGATTATGTATTCTGAAGACACAGTAATGACAAAACTTCATTTGTAAAATTATGGTATCAATATTATTTGGAATAGAACTTCAAATGCAGAATTAACGACACATTAGAGTTCAATACAGGGTCCCTAAGAATACCTGCCATAGCTTTAAAAAGATGTTTGGAAAACAAAATCTTCTTTAATTTCTTGCAGTTTTTTGGTGGAGTGATCCCCATATAAAGGTCAAAGTGTACACATACTTTCACCATGCTACAGACTTCAGTTAAAAATACAAAGAGGTAAATTGGTACTGAAAAAACAGAATCTAAAGGTAGTATCTTAGTCAACGTTTAGAGAACCAACTGATCTAATCTGGACAGCTTTTTGCAGTGGAATGTTCAGGAGTTCAATTCCAGATAGTTGTTGGTTTGTTGTTTGTTTTTTTTAAATTACTTCAAAGTAAGTATTTCAATTTTGGAATTGAAAGAGGTATTAAAGTGAATTGCGTTGTCTTCCCTGACAGGCTGTCATTACGAAGAGACAAGAGGCAAATTAAGAGTTCAGTGTCACAATGTGTGTGTCACTCTATTTAGTCAATATCTAAACAAATTCAGAGACACATAAAAATCTACAAGTAGAACTTAAATGAATTGGGTTATACACAGAAACGATAAATGTTAAAAATACATATAGTCTGAAAACACCTTAAAGCAAGTAAAGGCCACCACACTGGGAAAGAGAACAGAGGTGTGTGATGACTGGTGTCACTATGTTATTGCACATAAAGTTGGCTTTCGCCATGGCCACAAATCGGTGTTAAGTTTTATCAGTTCTATCGTTTCTATTTGGCTGTACCAGAGCCAGTCACATAGAGTAACGAGTTAAAGACTGAAGTGCTGTTAGCACATAGTTCAGTGCCCATGTAATTCCAAGGCAACATTTTACTGCCATTTTCCAGAATGTCTATCTACTTTATATCCAAACATGGTACTGAATTGACCATCATCTACCTCAATATTCTCACAGAATTCAAAAATTAAACTATTAAATGGGGAAAATATTTTTTGTTAATGCAGATTCACATTCAAGATAGCCCTTGCAGACTGTTTGTTAAATAGGAACATGTGGTTATCCCAGTTTTGAAGAGTTTTGCCATTCATTAAACTAAAAGTTAAATTACGTACTATTTCCACAGTCATCTAAAAGCATATGCATATATTGTCATATTTGAGTGAATAAAATTGTCAGGGTTTCTCATTTTTATTCCTAGCTTGCATCTTTCACTTAACAGCCACAAATAACACTATGAAACAGATCAAAAAATACAGGGGTTTTCATTATATGTTTTAATACCTTCATTTGAATGATCATTTATTGACACTGCTACTGATGAGTCCACCTTCCCTAGTTATCCCTGCTTTAGCTGTTACATACTCCTCTTTTCTTCCATCAGTAAGTTTCTAATCCCTTTTCAGGACATTAAAGAGCAAAATTGCCTGAAGGGGTAGGAAAATATTTAGACTTAAGGCTAGTCTTGTTGATTTGCATTAGGTCTTCAAACATAATCATTCATACTCTCATTCATAGTCAACACTATGACAACAGAATAAGAGCATTATTTTCACTCCGGGGGGGGGGGGGGGAATATATATATATATATATATATATATATATATTAGGTCCTAGAACTTATTCTAAGGCTATTCCATATGTGAAGCCTAACAAACCCAAGATATTAAAAAAAAGCACATGCAATGATTCTTTTAATTCTACTGTCTGAAAAATATGTTTCAACTGACTTCATATTTGGTTTATAACTCCATGCAAACTACCTGTTTTAAACTTCTGGTGATTGGAGGAAGGAGCTCAGGAGAGATGATTTAGTTGAGAACACTTTTTAGGAAGAGGCCGGGGTTACAACTGTTAAACTGTGATACTCTACCATCCTTTGAAGCTGTGATATTATCCTAATTGCAGAGAAGTTTATTTCAACATAAAAACATAAGAATGATTGTATTGGTTCAGACTAAGGATCCATCTAGCACAATATCCTGTCTTCAGCAGCAGCTATTTATATGCCCAGAGAAGAGGAGAAGCAGGACAAGCATATTGAATATTTTCCCCTAACACTTTCCTAGCCATGGACTATTTTAATTTCAGGGGATTTCTTACAAATGCTACAGTTAATCTAGTGAGTGACTCCCAACAGATTTGTTTTCCAAGTGCTTGCCCAGCTTGTCCCTCTGAACTCATGCAGAACTTTTTGCACTTACAACACCCGTTAGTAAGGAGTTTCACAGGTTTATCAGTGTTAAATGAATGAAAGCCAGGCTTTCATTCCTGACTGGTAATAGTAAGCTCACCACCTATCCATTTAGACATAAAGCTCATTTTGCCCAGCATGCACCACTTCACATTAATCTACATTGAATTTTATCTATTTTATTGTCTTTGAGAATCATTGCACAAAATCTGTCTACAATAGAAAGTCCCTATAAAATGAACAAAACCTCAACAACTGAAAAACAGTCTGTGTATTGTAAGGTAGTATTTATTAAAGTTTGCATTCAAATTTCTACTCTAAGTATACTCTACTCCTTATTGCTTCTGTACTCCAAGTTACTCTGTACAATGATCCAAGGAAAAGTACACACACAGTTAAGAACTGCAATTTATTGCATAAGGATGAGATAGTCTTAATGGTGCCATTTCCTAACATTTTGTGTGCAAAATTTGGTAACTTTCTAAGAGTTCCTTTAAGAGTATTTTTAAATGAAATGTCAAGTGCTGTGTCCTACATACAGCTGAAGTTTTAATATTACCCTTATAAATTATGTCAGTAGTTTGCACTCTTACAAGAATGTTACAGAACGTAGGACTTCCAAAGGAAGATCATTAAGGATGGCTATGGGATGCTTTTCAATGTGTCATTTGTAAGAGAAGCTGAACTGTATCTTTCATTATAATTAAGATTCAGATTTGGAATGAGAGAATAAAAACTCAAGCAATCTTTTCAAAAGAAATGGTATGCAGCATGGTAACTTTGTCCTTTTCCCATTAACATACCACAAGAAATCTTAAGACTTCAAAGAAAACTCTTTTGGAAGGATCTGGAAAAAAAAACTTTTTGAAATAGGTTATATGATGGAGTTAATGTGTTAAAAAAATGGGACGTCTGAGTGAAATATTTAAACATATTCAGGAGAATATGTTTAAAGATTAGGGTATTGCCTTTAGATCCCCTACTTCAACATATCCTTCTGTCCACACAGATTTTTCACTACTGCTTCAGTCTGCTGTGATGTTCAGTCAATCTGCCATATGCAGGATTATAAAATTTGAAGTTGAAACACTTTGCACAACACTGAGTTTTGCAGATACTGCTTAAGGGAAGAGAGAGGTATGCAAATTGGGGGAAGCAAAGGCAGCCTATCTAGACCCTTTTCTGAAAAAGGGAAAACTTATAATTTGTGACTGATTAGCAGTGATTTATTATCCTACATTTTCTAATTAATTACATAAAATCTGAGTGATCGTCTACAAAATCGCTGGAAGTTCGCAGTAGGTCTGCAACTGCAGCATGAGAGGTATATACCTAGGACTGATTTTTTGGGTGAACAAAAAAATATTTATAATCTGCTCCAGCTTGAAGCAGAATGTAGCATAAGTACACTAAGTTATGACATTCTCAGCATTTCCCAGAATTTCTTTTAAGCTAACTGCTGCTAAGTTCCATACATCTTGGTCTTTTGTCTCAGAGTACTCTCTATAGCATAGTCTACTTCTAAACAAAAAGCCTGTAGAAGGGGTCCTATTTCTTTAAGATAACATAAAAAAAGGTGTTTTCAAAAGCCAGGTACTCAACCACACGATAAACCAAAAATCCTACCAACATTATAAAAGGACTCAGGCAAAATTCAACTGATATATTTGCCAAGAGGACTTAAAAAAAAAAAAAAATAAAGTTTGGTTTTTTTCTTGTTTAGTTGTTTTTTTAAGGTATTTTTCTCTCAGTGTCTGATATTTTACATTTAGGAGTCTCAGTCAACTAGTAGGATGAAACCTACTCAAAATCCAACTTTGTAACATTTCTGCATCCACCACACCCTTCCAGAAAAGTGATTTCTCTCTGAGGTAGACTAATACCAAGACTGCACTGGCAAAAGTTATCAATGCTAATGAGGAAATTGAGAAAGCATAAAGTACAATGCAGAACTTCAAATGAAATCTTGATTGGTTTCTTTGAAATTAATGACGCTTCTTTCCCTAAGCAGGACATGACAGAGATTTCACCCTTGCACATTAGAACTTGCGCAATTATATATAGAGAGAGAACATTGCACCTCTGTATATGAAAAATATCTGAGACCCTCAAGGTTCAAACTACCTCACAGGCAACAGAGAGAGATGAGGACCTTAAATCTGGAATTCTTTTCCATTAAAAAAAAATGGAAAAAGACTAATCAGGTTGATGAACAATACTGATTTGGTATCAGAAGAAGAAATATTTCAGCAAGACAAAAAATCCCTGCATTTGGAAACACACGAAACCCATATTTTCCCATGAATGTTGACATTTTAGCTTTTTCATGACATCTTCAAGCTACAAGCTCCTTTTAAAATAATTTTATTTTAGATCCTATTTGCATAAAAAGAGGAACATCCTTTTCACCTGCTCTATTTGTCTCATGTTGTTGAGGATTATTTTGATATTTTTGATTATTGTTTTCTTTTAATTTATTCTACTTCTCATTTTATTTTACATGTATTTTCAATAGAAGTTAATGGACCATTATTAACCTACATTAAAAAATGGTAATTCATCTTCCCTGGTTGTTAAGGTTCCCTATTAACCCCATAATAACAAAGCAGCCTTGAATAAAGCTTTCAAATCATTGTTCTTCCTCTATTTATAGATTTTGTCCAACAGTCACCTGTAACTGCTCCTTCATCTCTGGCTGGAGATGAGCATCATTGTTAGATGTTTAATGATGAGCAAAGTCCTTTTATTACAGTTTGGCTCTATATTTCAGAATATCATCCTATGAAATCAAAGTAGAGAACTGAAGAAAATGGTAGAAATTCTATGGTTACATTAGAACTGATGAGGAAAATTTTAAAATGTCATCAGGGAGATGGTGCTGAGAACTCATTAGAGTAAAATTTCTTCACTCTGCTTTCTTCATTACACACTGTAGGGTAATTAAGCAGCAAAATTTTTTTATGGATTTATGCAGAGTAAACAGTGCTGTAAATTCTCTTCTCTCAAGAGTCTACCCTGTACTATTTCTCCCCCAAAAATCCTCTCTTTGTGCTACAAGAAAATATTTGAGAAATGAAATTTCATTACAGCGGACATACATCAGTGCATCACCATCTGAAAATTGTTCCATTATGGCATCAGTGAAAAGAAATGCAGAAGCATTTTTAGGGGGTTCATATAATACAGTCTTGCATGAGAGATATTCCTCTTCTTAAACAGGACAAAGCAAAAGCTTTCTTCTCTTTTACCCTGTTTGAAGTACAGTTTCTGTACAAACAAAACAGTTTGAAGTACAAGGAAAAAAAAACACATAGAAAACTCCACTGCTGTCTTTTTGTCCACTGCTGCTTTTTAACAAGAATTTATAAATACATTGAGAGAACAAAGCCAGGCTTATTCAGCTGGTAGCATACTCCTGCGTGCTAACACAGTTCTTTACCAGAAGACTTCTGATGTGCCATGGTGTGCCCTAAACTCACAGCAAGATGTCCCTGGAGGGAACAGCACGGTGACTGCTCCGTTGTGAGAGCAGGGCAAGAGCACAATTAAACTGCCTGCTTGATAGGCCTCATTTTCCCACTTAGTCAAATTCACCCTAGAGCAGAGACAGCTTTGCAGTCACAGCACTAAAATCACCTCATGAAATCATACAAGAATGGAGAAGAGATGAGCATAGCATGTCTCCTGCTTAGGAAGGAGCCCATGACAGCTCAGCACAGGCCAGTATGGGAAGAAGTTTGGAAAGGGCTGAAAGAGCAAGCAGTGAGAGCCATGGCTGCAGCTCTTGGTGCTCTGGCAAGAAGCAGGATGCCCCAAGCCAGCAGAGTGATGGGGTCCTCCGTCACTGGGTCTGCACACATGCTTTCATTACAAGGTTTGGAAAAGAAAGGGAACCAAGCAGAGGTCCAAGTGTAAAAGTGCAATGTACTAACAGCTGAATTACCTTAATTACTCACTGTGATAAGTATGGCATTCTACTTGTGATTTTAAAGTTAAAAAAGCCAAACAACTCTTCAAAGATATCTGACAAGCAACTGATCTTTAAATGCATATAAACCCTGTATTAGACAAGGGCAGATGCAACATCCAGATACAAACTACCAAAAGTTCATCTTCTAACGTTTCATACTAGTTTTTCAGCATTTGTTGATTTGCCATCTCCTTTGCTTGGGAGATGCTGAGTACTGACAGAAGCCTTGCTTTTCTTAGCTGACTTCAGGAGTGTCTTAGAGTTGGTGCATGGACATCCATGGAACAGTTCTGGGAAACATCAAGTTCACTTGCATGGGACTCGGGGGCCATCATCTAACCAAATAGTTTCTGGTGCTTCTGGTTTGTGAGAATCCCCTGCTAGTACCTCAGAAGGCAAAGATTTACCAAAAAGGCAGAGACTCCTGAAAAGATAAAAAGCCTCCATTTTCTGTTGCCTAGTTGTATTGCCTCTCCGTGGTTAACAGATCACAGACGTCTATGAGCATTTGTAGGCCTCGTTTCAATCAAAATGCTCTAACACATGCTCCACAGCTTTGTTGAGATAGATCCAATTGCACAACTTGCTTTAAAGACCATTTTGCTTATGTAAAGGTGATGGCTTATTTCCACTTCTTTACTTTGTTCAGTTGGATACAGTACAGCAATGTATTTCTTACACTTCTGTTTCTTTTGTGAGGACAGCTGGAAATTATTTATTCCCTTTCATGCTTTCTCATGAATAGCTGCAGTTCTTACATAATTTCCTTTAATCTTCACTTTCAGAAATTACAAAAATATTCCTGTGACTCAGAGGTAGCCTTAACAAGTGAGTGTAGTTTCTCATTCATTTATTTTACCATGTATTAAGCTAATAAACCTAAGTGAAGCAAAAATCATCATCGGTCTTTCAGAAGGTTACATCAATACAATTAAACATGAAATCAAAACTGAACCAGAATTTAACAACTTGGTTTATTTGTAATTTTTTTCCTTTTCTAGTAAACCTTTATACCATCACAAAATCCATTAACCAAATGCTTCACATATTCCCATTTCTATTTTCCAAGCTTGTTTTTTATTCAGTTGTCAGTCTTGCACAGTTTACCTGAAGAAGTTTTCAGAGGGCAAAGCCCTGGCTATGAAAAATGTACTCTTGCTAGAAATCCCATCTAAGGGGAAAGATGCAAGGAAGTTTCATTTGATAATTCTTTTCAGTTCGTCATATCACTTTCAGTAAAAACTGACTCAGGAAGCATAAAAAAAAAAAAAAAGCCTTTCTGTAGAGCCACAACTCCTAAAGTCTCTAAAGGAAATAGATTTGGGGATAGATGCTAAAGGGCCACGTGGATCTGTTTTTCCACATTGTATCACACCAAGTATCTTAGCAAAAGCACAGCTCTATTTGCTGAGGACATGAAGCACCTCTCACTTTCAAGCTCAGAAATTCAGAAGACTAGAACTAGAGAACTGGAGCTTTTAAATTCCTCAGCCAACCTGTCAGACATCACTGGCCCAAAAGGTGTTTGATCGACCCATTAATCAGTGTCTGAACTGCCCAGCCAGCCTTCGGCGCAGCACGGTGAAGCAGTGCAGAGGCAGCAGCCGTGTACCTGCGCTTGCCTGGCCGGGACCTGGAGCAGGACGGGCTTTGACAAACGAGCAGCTCAGGGGTCCTTAGCAGCAACTTGTGTCAGAGACAGGCAGATGCCTGGGGACTGTACCTGCTGCAGCCCTCTGATTTGTTATCCTCCACTGCTTGTCTGCCAAAATCTCTAAGTTCCTCTGAACTTACTTAATTAAGCAGCATGTATTAGAATTGGCAGCACGTATGGAGACTACCTGCTCTGCAGTTTTAAGTGCTGTTACATAAATGTTGCCAACTATAAAAAAAAAAGTCAATTTTACAGATTTCTTTTACAAATTCATAAGAATATTCTGCCTTCCACTTGGGAAACTGGAAGCAAAATGTCTTATGAATATTCACATTAAATAATCAGTTAATGGTAATTCCAGATTTTTGGCTTCACTGAATAGTTTTTGTGACTTTCCAGTTTTTGTGACCTTGTGATCACAAACAGAAATTAACCAGCCAAAACAACATGGAGGAAACCAGACTACTAGAAAATAGAAGTAGTAAAATTAATGTTAATAATTCAGGAATATTTCCCTCATTGTTATTCAACTTCAAGGTCTGAAGAGACCATCCGAGAGACAGAGTGACAGTTGTTTCCTACACCTATTTAAACCATCCAGATTTCACATCACTCATTCATAAAGCTATGCAGAAAGTGACTACGTAGAGAAAGGTACACTAAATTCATTTCAGGATCAATTTTATTAAAGGAGAAACTTTTTTTTGCATTAGAAGTACAATACTTTTTCATCTCTAGTACGTCTTCCTAAGACTGGGAAAATGATTTAATCAATTGTTGAAATAATTTCATTTGCCATATTTAAGATCATTGTGCACAGATTAAATATGAACTGGTTTTAAGTTTCATGCTTTAAATCTGAGAAGAGGAAAAATGCAGTATAATTACATGTAAGAGTTAAAAGCTAATTAGTCTCAATATTCTTTTTCACATAACCTCTTGACTGTAAAAAAAAAGTTATTCTGGAATATTTACCTACTATCACTAACTAGACTATTACCTTCTTGTAAAATATTTGAATTAATCTCTAGGTTTTTAAGCATTCATTTTTAAACTTTCCACAGCTTAACTGAAAAAGTTCATAATGGGACAACCCTGATATATTCCTAGTAAGGCTAAGAGTTTTACATTCACAACCCAAAAGCCAGATCCCATCTTCTGCTAACTTTTGTAGAAAGCATCACTCCAAGAGTAAAAATCCCAGTATATCACCCTGATTTTTAAGAATCATTCCATCAATGCATTCACAACATGCACATCTAAAATTGAAGACTTGAGCTGAAACTTTTTATTATAATAACCATGGAATCCACATCACGCCCTGGAACCTAGAATGAAATTTAAAAATCACCTCATGAATTTGTTGTTGTAGAATGTGCTAGGAAAGGGAACAAGGCAGGAAACTTGTCTAGTGGGACATTCAGTCTCAGTATTTCCCTCTTTTCCTGAACTGGGTCATGAAATGAGGCACCCCCTTCACGGTGTTTCAATCCATCCGTGACAGAGAGCCAGCACAAACCATATGGGATCTCCATGTGGTTGGGACCTATTCTTAGACGTTCTCTGCTGAAGATGAACATCAAGAAGTGGTGTGACGATGATACTTGCTCTTAGGACAGTTACAGATCTCTTTGAGCGATTTCACAGAGTGGAGTTTAAACCTCAGGTCTACTCACTCCCAGATGGATTCCCTAATCATCAGAAAAGAGTTAGGCTCCCTGTTACCACCTCTATCTGGTCGACCTCTATCTGGCCCTGTGATGTTTATGTGCCTTGCTATATGATGGATTAAGAAATGCAGAGGGCTCTTACCCATGCGACCAGATTTTGGAAGTGCGGACATTCTCCTTGGACATGGAGGAGACATCTCAGTCCTCTTCAGGCTAAGCAGTCAGCAACACAGATCTTCTCCTTCCCTGGCAGGCAGCCTAACCAATAGGAATTTATATACCCTGTATTTCCAAAGTTCAGGAGGAGGACATCTAATAAATCTATGTGCCAATAAAGTGAGCAGCCTTGGAAAACATTCATAATAAACTGCTGTCTCAAACAGACTTGGACTTTAGGCATTGGTAGGCAGGTGATCTGCAACAGTCACAGGAATACTGCTGTGAGCCCCTGGATGCCTGTGCTAGTGTCTCCCACACCTTCAGGGAAAAGAAGTCTGTGCTCAGATGATGTCTTCCTATTGGCAGTAGGCTAGAAAATATTTCTGTGCACAAACAGGCAAAATTAAAGACTAAACATTACCTTCTGGTAATCTGGGTTCTCAAAGAAAGTGCCATAAAAAAGTACATCCCACATTAACATAGATTTTTTTTTTTTTAACTAAGAAAAATCTCAAGCCTGTGATCAGTGTTATTTTACACCAATGGCATCAATCTATAGATTAAAAAAAATTAAAAAAAATCCATAGCTTTATTTACATAAGCCTAGAAGAGTGAGATTCCTTCAGTTTGTTAGAGGAAGAGTACAATTTCCACAGCTAGAGTTGTTCTCCTCTCCCTTCTTTCTTTGGAAATGCACATGCTAACTGGGAATTTGAATCTGTCCAGGAAAACCTAGCCTCCCTTATGACAGGCATTTAATATGAACATGCCTGAAAAGGACATAAGTGTGAAAATTTACCACTGAAGTCAATGACAGTTTTGTTTCTATCAATCTCTTTAAGCCTCATACTCTATCACTTGTGACAGTTAAGAGAAACTTCCTAGCCATTGCTCTGAAATTATGTTTTATCCATGTCAAAATAAATTACAATCTATTCCTTGATCTCTCAATGATTTATCTCATTATTTATAATATACAAATTCATGTTGCATCTGAAAACTGAAACATGCTCCTCAATTGCAGCGCTAAGTTCTTTATGACAATGTTTCAAAGAACAGGTACTTCCAACACACCTCGAGAGGCAGCAGGCAATAGAGTAGGAACTGGTATGACATTTGAGAAACGCTGTCTTCAAGTATTTGAGGGAGTCTGTTTCAGTTGTGGAAACACATCAACTTAATATATAGCAGAAATTATGGAAAATAAAAAAACCCTTTGTTTAAAAGACTATTTCTTTTCACTACATTTCACTACGTTTTGCTGTCAATCATAGTAATATGCTGTAAAAAAAAAAATTGGAAGAGATCTGGATGTATTCAGGCAGAGATTGCCTCTTAAAACCCATTGTAAAGATTTATGCAGCATTTACGTTCAAGCAAGGGGGTTGTTTCATTAATATTGGTTACAGCTGAGTTGACTATTAAGCACAAGTCCATGTTTATGTACTATCACAGGCAGCTATATGAGATAATTTTTATTTTAAGTATTGAGATTCACCACAGAACAGGTCCATAGTGCTGTAAATGGCTATGAAATGTGAGCAGTAAAACCAGGAGTCAACAGTGACTTCTTAGCTTCTTAGCTGGGCCTACAGCCAGTAAACTCAGTCTCCCTCCTAGCTCACTTTCTCTTGTTTTCTAATCAATGTAATCACACCAACTGCAGCAGAGCTTGTACCGATCTATACTGATGTAGATTAAGTATATATTCAACATGCCTACCCATACAGAAAGGAGGAATGGATTAGATTCAGGGCATGTGCTTTCAACAATGTGTAGTTCCAACTTAATATTAAGTATAATTTAAACATCCAAGAACGCCTGAAAGAGAAACCAGGGGCCAAATCGTATCAACAGGAAGTTAAATTATATTCAACATTGTGCTCCTTAGTAAACCTCTACATTTTGAAAATAATTGGTCACCTGAGTGAGCACATTGCCTGCATATAAAAAGCTAAATAAGCACACATTTTTGTTTCTGATAGCTATCCTACATTTTTGAATGCTCAAGATAGAAACAGAAATATCTTTAATATACAAATTGAAGTATAACTTTCTAACAGTTTCAACTAGGCTTCCTCATTCATCTTCATTAATTATAAACTAATTATGAGCATAATGAATTACGCATTAGATTTTGCAGGGGGAACAGTAACTGGTATTGCAACAGTTGAGGTTAATGAGTAGACTGGGCTATGCAAGAACTGAACAGTGGAGCTCTTCCTCTCGTAGCGGTTCAATTATTATCACATTATATTGATCTTATTTGTTACATCATTTGAACATGACAAAGTCTATTAACCTAATAATAGTAGTAAGATACTGCTGCCTGTAGTAAAAATGAACTGAAAATTTCCTAGGAAGTGTCTCCATTCTTAAGAGTTCCTAAGAGTGGGGGTTTTTTGCTTGCTTGTTTCTTTTAAGGAAACATGTTTCATACCACTCTACTTGGCTTTCCAATAATCTAGCATTGAAAATGTGCTTCTTAATTATAAATGAAAGCACTTCTTTTAGTAGTAACATAAGAATCAGTATCTACAACAATTCTTGAAAATGGTTTTGAATTGTGAGCTTAGGAAGCTTGTAATATAAATGTCCACCTGAAAAATAACATAGTGTGCATCATTTGATAGATAGGAAAGGGAAAGCTTGGATGACTTTGTGAAGAAGGAGTATTGGTGTTCATTTCTAACATAGCTTTCTTCTTGCATTGTATATTACTTAATTTCCATAGCAACCCACAGGAGCAAGAAGCCAGCATTTCAGAGAAATCTGAATTGATACAATTCACAAAAGAGAAACCACGACAGACTAGGAATAGTACAGAAAATAAAGTCAGGGAAATTCTATGTTACCAGACACTCAAAGTTACTAAAAAGCTGTATCAGATTTCCACAAGTTACAAGCATCCTATAAAGTACTGGTTGCCAATGTTTATGCCATGATCTTTATAGCATTATAACCCCAAATCTGATAAATTTCATGCATCGATACTTTAAATTATTACTGAAGAGTCAACTTGCTTTCAAATCTTTCCATCAGTGCCTGAACTGAAAAAAAACCCACCAGCAGAAACTTTCAAAATACTTGTAAAATGAATGGCTTTTAATTCTCAATAATCATGTTAGTATAATTGGTTATTATCTGCTGATGCTGGACTTGCACCTCTGCTTGATGATTTTTTCAAGGGAAAAAAAAAATAGTTGAAGTCTAGAAAGAAGCACAACTATATTTTATCAACACAAAATGACATCATGTAAGCTATCATATTTGTCAGCTGTTGGGAATAGCCACAGAAAATGCTGAATAGTGAGAAAAGTATGTTTTCCAAAGTACTAAGAAGCAAGCTGTACTGTCTGTTCAGTCTAGCTTAGAAATCTTATCTGGTACTGTACAATTTGTCCAAGGTTACAGAAAAAAAATTACCTAAATAAAGCTGACAGCCATTTATGTTTCAAATTCTTTAAGGGAAAAAAGCACAACTGTTATTTAAAGTTTGCAGCAAGATACTGTAACATCATATTGACAGTCTGCAGTTTATTTACATCTTAAGCAAAAACAAGCCTCTGAGAAAAAGAATGTAGTCTGCTTGTCAAAGTAAATCAGTTCACGAAACAGTGAAAATAAAAAGCATGAGATTTATCCTTTATGACCATCGTGGGATTACTCTGCATTACCTTTAATGTACACGGGTGGACAGGCGAAAGCACGTACGCTCACATTCCAATTTGGATTCAGGTGTGTAAATGCTTAAAGAATGTTACACTGTCTAAACACTGTAACATAAGACTATATATTGTTTTTATTATGCTCAGCCACAAAACAGTTCACAGATTTCTTTTTTATTATTATTTACAAGAGGAGAGGAATTATAATATAAAACAATGCCATCACTGTATTAACCTTAGGCAATTTTCCTGTTATCATGCTGCACAGCTCGACTACAAAGAAAAACAGTCATTACCTGTGTGAAGAGAACCTGTGATTAGCCTGAGAAGGTACTGGGCAAATTTCAATATTTCACGCTTACACCGCTTCCTACAGCCACTCATCTTAAGCAATAAGGTATTCCTCTGAGAAGAGACAGAAGACTTTGCCAATAAAGAGAACAGTTTCTGCCAGCAAACTTCTGGGGCAGTTCAAAGCCTCGCCTCCTCACAGCCAAGCAAACTCCCTCCGATTTACCTCTGCCGTCTGCAAAAGGCACCCCCGCGGCAGCCAGCGGCGCGGGCTGCGGGCGCTGCCACAGCACGGCGCAGCCACCGGCGCCCCCGCGGCGGCCGGACCCCCGCCGGCAGCCGCTGCCCGCTCCCCGGGCGGCTCCGCGGGCGGCGCAGCCCGGCGGGCGGGGCCGGGCCGCCTGCCCGCCCCGCGCAGGCACACCCCGACACACGCACCCCCCCGCCGACACACACCCTCCCACCAGCACACCCCCCACACCAACACACACGCACCCACACCAACACACACCCCCGCCAACACCCCCGCCAACACACACACCCCAACACACACACCCCAACACACCCCCCGCCAACACACACCCCCCGCCAACACACCAACACCAACACACACCCCCCACCAACACACACCCCCCACCAACAACACACCCCCCCACCAACACACACACAGACCCACGGCCTCGGGTCTGTCCTCCTCCATGAATCAGCACACAAGCAGGTGGGGAGCCAGCAAGAGCACGGCACTCTTCGATTTCCATTTTGCTGAGGGGAGGGAAAGAACCCATCCAGCAGCAAAACCCGGACTTGTCAGAAGCACCGCAGTGCCAGGTATTGCATCTGCTCAAGGTCAGAGTAGAGGACCACCTTGCCCGTGGCTCACCAGCAGGAATGAAATCAAGTGGCGAGCTGGAGAGGATTCCCCACTGCGTTCACTTTGCGCGTCGGCCACAGGACCTGTGGCCTGCTGAAGGTCATGGAAACCCCAGGCCACTGCGCAACTGTACAGACGGAATGAAGTAGCAGGACCCCCAGTGGCACCTCTGTGCAGGGAGCTCCCCCTGCTCTCCCGCTCACTGACCTGGGACAGGTGGGAGGCTGGCTCTGGCACAGTTAACGTGTTGTGGTTAGGATCTCTCCAAGAAAGTCTCGTTAGGAAGCTACATGCATTCCTTACTATTCCCTTATAAATTCATTGTTTTCCATCTTGCCTGAGAAGTGTTTCCGATTCAAAAAAATGATCTGTTGAAGTCTTTATCCATGACCAAAGAAACCAAAGAATATGTTTTCATTTCCCGTGGAGTGCTTCCCTGTACTATGTAAACACAGAGAACAACTCTATTGCATTAGATGGTGATGCACTACGTAATGCCTAATACAGTTAAAAGAAGACAAAGAACCCATTAAGGAAAAGCTTAACAGAAGAAAATCACTGTCTGATCTAATTTTAATGACAGCGTTGACCATAAAACATTTTGGTGAATGCCTTTAAAAAATTATAATTAACACAAATGCACATCTTCAAGCTATTCTTTGTATTACACACTGAGCAGAGATAAATGCATTATAGACACAATACATCAAAGCATTATCAAAGTTGCAGTCAGATGACATAGTTTCTGTGTCTGCTATCTAAAACACAAGTCTTATGCTTCCAGCGAGGCTACACAGTTAATGGAAAGAACCAAAATGAAATAGCTCCCAGAAGCCCCCGGTTTAGCGTAGCAAAGGGTTTAGCCTGAGAAGGAGCTGGGCAAATTGCAGTATTTCGTGTTTACACCACTTCCTACAGCCACTCATCTTAAGCAGTAATTATCTTCTGTGTCTTTTCAGAAGAACTTTGCCAAGAAGAGTTTGACAAAAAAACCCACAACAAAATCATCAAATTCTGAGGCATTAGAGATCTTAGTGTGCCTTACAAGTTTCTAAACTCCTCTGGTCTCTGAAAAGGAAATTCCTTAAATAGCTGGTAGATGTAAAGAGATACTGAAAACAGAAGTGTGTATCTCTTCTTTAGAACAGGGCAGAAGAGGCCAATGCAAATGGTTCTCAGCTGGAGCCCTTGACCTTCTTAATCCTTTGACATTTTTAATTGCTTTATACAAGTTTCACTAGCACTGTTACTTCTAAATGAAGAACTGAAACACTGGTTTTCTAAAGCCTTACATAAGCGTGTATCACCGACGCCATGTTTTGTTGTTGGTGTTTTTCTTCCCTAAAACAAAGACGCATCAGATCTGACACTTTTTCCTAAACCTTTTACATTTCAACACACCAATAACAGTAATTGCTACCTAAGAAAGAGTTCATGAAAGGTTTCTGACCAGTGTCGCTAAGAGGCTTTTAACAAACAATGCAGTATTCGGATACAATTGGATCCAAATCTGGCTCTCAATATTTCTCTGCTTGCCAGAAAAGGCCGACTAATCTTTGGATTAAAGTTGCTTACCCCAAATTAAAAGAGCAGAACAGGGAAAAGTGGACAGGAAAATTAGAATGGAAAACTGTAATAAAACCACCATGGTTTGTTGTCAAATATATTATAGTGAAACAATATGAAGGACAGTTGGAGAATATCAACTTTATGTACTGGTAATATATATATTTTATTTTTTTTAATTGATGAGACACACTAAAGTCCTCAGTCAGAAACAGTCTCTTTGCACTGAAGTATATAAATACGTATTATATCTATAAGCTATGTCCATCCCTAATAATTCATAATATATAGAACTGAACTAAAACCTATAAAAAAATAAACAAAAGAAAGAAAATTCCTATTAACGTCAGAGGGATCTGGATCAATTCCTATAAGTTCTGACTTTGGAATCACATACTTAGAAATCAGGGTTTAAAAGCCGCTATTTAAGTACAATGGAGAAGGGATAAAACACACACGCACACACAAAACAAATGGGTTTTTCAGACATTAGGAGAAGTAAATGGAAGGAAAAAGTAAACGTTGTTTATAAACTCCTGGATTTTCAAATTGTTTTACCCAGTGCAGCTGACAGGCTCCCAGAACAGTATAAAACAGAAATTACTTTGTTTTGAAGTACTTGGAAGGCATGAAATGACTGGGGAGGGAACATATGTGGTTTTTTGAAAAGATCGTCCACAACAGCAGTCCAAGTTAAATGCAAAATGGAAAAGTTTCCCTGAATGTATAAAGCATAATATAGAGTTGTTAAGACAAATTAATTGATAATAATAAAATATTTTATTTCTTTGAGGATTTCTAAACAAAGCTACAAGAAAAAAAATCTTAAAAATCATTGTCACCACAGCAAGAAAACAGGTGCAAACCCACCAATTCATGAAATTAAATTCTATTCAATCCACAGATGTAATTCCACATGCATTTTTAGAGCTTCAATTAGGGTCTCAGCATCACTGGTCGATGCCCCAGGCACACGTGTTGGCAACTGAAGTGTGCCCTGACCATATTCAGAGGTGGGTATACACTGATGTAGCTTTAGTCCCATGCTACAAAAGACAAAACTATGCAAATCTTGTAGTTCAGAGCTAGTCAGTATTAGCAGGTACATAATCGGTATTTCTTTTCTTGTTCCTGTGTAGGAATAGTATTTCACTATAAAACAAAACAATCAAAACCAAAGCAGAAACCAATTAACAGCAATATCAAAACATGTTTTAAAATAAGTAAGGAAAAAACCTGATTTTTAGATTGCACAGGTTGCTGGGACAATCTAGGCTAATCTCCTTCAAAAAAATCTTAACCCCAAACATACGGCCTGTCTTAGAACAGAACATTGTGATGGCCTGGCATAAAATGATAAATAAGGCTGAATTAGCTAGCATTATAGTTTCTTTTTGAGAGAGAGTTACTAAATACAGATTATATTTAATAACAAAATAAAGCAAAAGGCTCTCTTAAAATACTCAAGAAGAAATTAAATTTGGCTATCATCATATTAAGTAACAATGCCAAAGACTCAACTTGCAAAAAGCACAGTATAATGTTTTAAGGAGAAAAAAAGCCATCACAAATATTTGATGAGAAGAAGAAACCCCTGCAATAAGGATGACAGTGCACGCCAGATATAAATTTGCTAGTCTGGTAACAAAAAAAGCAACAGCGCAAGTTGAAGTGACATATACAGAGCACAAGTTGATCAGCTTCTTGGAGACAATTTGCCTTGTATACCTCTTTCATTTGCACACATTATTTAAACATTCTTCCAACTTCAAAGAGCAAAATCTCCCCCTGAAATAGCCTGTGCTATTGACTAAGAGCAAAATGAAATCTTATAATAATAACAAAATCTACTCAATTAGATGCTTCAACCTCATTAGAAAGGGTGACTGCAGGAAGTCAAGCAGGAGCACTGAAAACCTGCGTACACAGTTTCCTCACTGTTGACTCCAGAGGCTTGCGAGGGCTTTTGTTCTTAATGCAAATGCCAAATTCCACAACGGAGTATTTTTATCAGAGGATTTCCAACCTCCTTATTTCAGAAGAACAGGGATAATATTCACAACCTAAGCACATGGCAAGAAATAACAGATGGATAGAAACAAACAGATGGGTGAACACAAGGTAACAGCGAGATGTTTATGATCAGCATAATAAACAGCTGCCACAAGTAGATGACCATCATCAGATCTCGTTTCAGTTGCTCCTTGTCTGTCATAAAAGTAAGAGTCCTCCTAAATCACAATTCCTAATGTATTTATTTTAATAGCTCTTCTCTGGACTTCTCAACTGTATAGTGTTGTGTACTAAGGTGTCAAAAGTTGGCAACCATTATTCTAAAATGGATGCAGCAGGATTAGAGTCCTTCACCACAGAAGTCACTGGAAACTCCAGAACTAATTCCAAATTGTCCACCATGTCTATGAAAATATCAGCCACCATTTTTAACCACAGCCAGTGAATAGCAACAAAAATTTTCCTGCACCTCATTTGCCCAAATTTAGTCTTGGCTATTAACACAAACCAGAGATGGTTATATGCTAGAATGGGAGCTGGGGAAACAGAGATGCAGATATATGTTCCCTTCCTAACTGATTAGTAGTAATGTGCTAGCTAAATTCACTTAGTTTAAATTGGTCATTGCTCATTGCTGCCTGTCCTGAATGTTATAGCGACAACAAGGAACTCAAAACTGTTTCTGCTTCATCCACTCCATATTAAAATGGATGTCCACATGGAACGCGGACATGATCTTGTTCTGTCTTGTGTGGGAATAGTAACTTCCGCAGAGCCTAGGACAGATAGTGAGGGGACTGACAAGGTCCCTGGTTATGGACAGACATTTATTTTTTTAAATTGTTTTTTGTAAACCCTTCATAGCACAATGGAAAAGTTTCTAGTAGCCCAACTGTTACTTATCCAAACCGCATGCAATGTTTCTTAATGTGGAACACAAAATAAAAAAAAATCTTTGTCCTGGCCTATGCCACTGAAAATTAATACAGTCTTCCTGCTTTTGTCTATAGTTTTTAACTTCTTCTGAAAGCTTGCTAAGAATAATATCCTCAAAATCAAACAGTTCTATTGCTGTGCTTAAAATAGAACTACAGAGAAATGACTGCTACCTCATGCTGTTTGCATAATATCAACAAATTATACATGTGCTCCATTCTAATAGCTAATACCTGCATAAAATAAATTACTTTCATCGCTGTTATAGTTCCAGACTCTATAGGTTCAAACTTAATTTTCTATTACTTTTATGGACCTTAATAAAACATGGTGGCTTAGCCCACCAGAACATAAAACCTTTGACCAGTGTAACAAAAGCACTTAAAACATTTGTCTCTATTATTTCTAACTTCCCTGTAACTAGCTGCTCTGTCAGAATGCCTTTTTTACCTACTCAGTGTCCTTGAAGCTCACCCCAAGGATTCATTTTCACACAACACTCTAAGATGATACTGCAGACAGTCAACTAGGAGGTACGGCTGCTTCAACCTCCCACACGGTCCTCGCTTGCCTAATTAAATATTCATCACTCCAGAATGTTGCAGTGTCAAACACGAGCAACTTCCCAGCCTGACCTTCCACAGCCAGCTTGTGGTTTGTGCTGGAGAATAAACAAGACTGGGACTTACCTGCTGAAACATAAGATGACATAATGCAGTTTTCATGTTGCACATTAAGTTCTGTGCATGCACTGTAAAATGCTCACTGCAGAAGCTAGAGTACTATCTTTTAATGTTCAATATAAATTGAATATCTGTATGCAAAGCTAACTATAAAACCTGCATGGGCAGTGTTATCAATAATCTTTCCGCAGAACACTAAAATCTTTTTTTCCCTATTATACAGATCCTGTTTTGTATGTATGGTCATATCCTCCAACTTAAAAAACAAACCAATGCTGAGTATTCTCAAATAAATCAAAAAAGATTGAGGCATACTACTATCAACAAGTATGTGAGGGGGTTTTTTGTGGCTTTGGACTCCTATCTTAGTTTCACATACCCCATTTATAAGAAATTTGCATTTTGTCTCCAAGACAAAATAATTTATTAATCCCAAATCTCTCTCCTCTGTGGAAAGAATATATGGAGTTATTATAACTCATTTTAGTTATACTAGATTCGGTACATATTTACATCTGTATTTAATGGAAGAGAACACTGAACTGAAAAAATTAGAAGGAATAAACTTCCCTGCTATAGAAACCATAGCCTTAATAGTCTATAGGTTCCATAGACCTTTTGAGATTTAACTAAAACATATCCATATCATGTCCATACGCAATACGAATATTGAAAAGCTTGCATTTTGACCACAACAGTAACATTAACCTGTTAAAGAAGAAAAATGTATCAGAAATTGGGTGCAAACCTCTTTCATTTATGCATACTAGGTATGCAGCATTCTTAAAACAACGGAATAGTCATTGCACCAAATCAGCTACGAGAATTCTGTAAGCATAATAAATGCCTATGTACAGCTTGGGAGCTAAATAAAAATATTAATGAGAAGTATGCTTTCTCTACATATATATGTAGCGACACATAGGTATGTATATAAATTTATATATAATATACATATGGTTTTAAAAAGTTTGATTTCATAGCTTCAATAATTTATTCAGTCATCTGTGAGAACCTTTTTGCCCCTAGGATTTCCCAGAAACAGTCAAAACTTACATTTCATCTTCTCAGTCAAGGGCTTCCCTACAGTTTTCAGGAATTTTCTTTCCCCTGGCATTTTTTGCTAGTCTAAAACAATTGTGGATGCTGTAAAGCTTGCAGATATGGCTTGATGCCCTGATTAAACTAAAAATTAAGATTTAAAGGTGCAAATACTTAAATCTGTGCATCCTTAATCTGGCATGAATTGCAATGCATTTGGGTGAATATGCTGCAGCTACTACATCAGGAAGGAGGAAGATAGAAGACAGATGCTACAGCCCAAACAGTTCTTCAAAGCCTACATCTTGGTCGAAGTAATTTTGAAACAGCTGTCCTTCATCCAAAATTTGGTTCTGCTAACTATTTCATATGAAGTACCAGTGTTGAGAGCAAGTTAAATTACCACACTGCTAGGCCTGTGGTGTCTGTCTTTTCCCTCCTAGCAGGGTCCTGCAGATACCGAGAAGAAAAACAGTCTGTTAGTATCCCTGTGGGATCCTTCAGCAAAGCCCTTTGGGGAACACAAGGAGTTACTTGTCTACTCCAGATTTTCCAGAACTGTTGTGACTGTAATAGTGGCCCATAGATCTTTCTCACACATAACACAGGTAACCAGCTCTCCCAAAGTATGCAAAATTTAACTGACAAGTAAGAAAATAATTTTAAATAGACTTAGCATCGATCTGATCATATCTATGGTCTGATAAACCTGAGCTGAACCTTGCTCAGGGGTAATAAGAAAAGTTTATATATGCTCAAAGCTCTTCCACTCTAAACTAAATAAAAATTTTTCTACTCTGCACACTTATTTTCATTAGAGGCAAATTAAAAACACATTCCAAAAATTATTTTATGATCATCTCTAGTCAACTGGAAATTCATCTAGGTTTCATGGTACAGATAAAGCCTGAAGAAGCTACCTACTGTGCACTTCAGATAGGAAACGGTGATCAAGGATATAAATCAAAGAGTAGCATACCCATTTAGCATTGCTGGCCCTGTAAAGGAAACATCTGAGTCTGCATGACAGTCTTGAAGTTGCATACAACATACAGCTGGTAGATTTTGATGGCTTTATACAATATCTGTGCAGTATCATCATTTGTCTTCCTACCTCCTACCACACATTCTTTTGCGACCATATATACCACCACTTGTCTAAGAAGCATGGTGTGCTGGTTTTGGCTGGGGTAGTTAATTTTCTTCATAGTAGAAGCTATATGGGGGCTGTGTTTTGGATTTGTGCTGCAAACAGTGTTGATAATACAGGGATGTTTTAGTTACTGCTGAGCAGTGCTTACACAGAGTCAAGACCTTTTCTGCTCCTCACCCCACCCCACCAGCGAGGAGGCTGGGGGTGCACAAGAAGCTGGGAGGGGACACGGCTGGGACAGCTGACCCCAGCTGACCACAGGGCTATTCCATGCCATATGATGTCATGCTCAGCAATAAAACTAGGGGGAAGGTTGGCCGGGGGGCTGCTGCTTGGGGACTGGCTGGGCATCGGTCGGTTGGTGGTGAGGAATTGTTTTCATTTGCATCACTTGTCTTGGGTTTTATTTCTCTCTCTTTGTTATTTTCCTTTTCATTATAATTTATTGTTATTATTATTTTATTTCTATTATTAAGCTGTTCTTACCTCAACACACGAGTTTTCTCACTTTTAGCCTTCTAATTCTCTTCCCCCCCATCCTGCTGGGGGGGAGTGAGAGAGTTGGCTGTGTGGTGCTCAGTTGCTGTCTGGGGTTAAACCACGACATATGGGCACAACTACTTGCAGCTTCAGGCAAGCCTCCCTTATCTGTCCTTCTCATACTATGTTAAATCAGTCCCCAAGGACCAGAGATGGAACGAGGCAGAATTAAAGTAAATACAGGAGATAAAAGCAGGGGAATGGAGTAACCAGAGAATTCAATCTCACATGTGACCCACTGGCAGCAGTGAAAGAGAATTTTTGGTTGCCAGCTGGGAACACTCTGTGGCAGGGCAAGTACTTGGGACCATGTGCTTGAGACCACAGGAAACTGTAGAAGTTGAGTATGAAATCACTGCAGTCTCTCAGTGACAAGAGAGTCTAAAAGATCGGATCAATTAAAGGCTTTAAGCATAAATCCAAATCATTTTCCAACTCTATAGCCTCAGGAAGTGAAGTAGTTTTTATTATGAACTCAGCTATTACAAAGTTACAAGTCAGTGATAATTATAATAACATGTATATGGTCTAGGCAAGCAAAGGAAAATTTCATTAGTTGGCTGTAAATAAATTTCCAATTCTGAAGCCTAGAACAGGAAGTTAACTGCAAGGCTGGTAATGAGCATTTCTCCCATCTCTATAGATCAGTACAAAGGACAATCATTTTTATGTAATACACACACGCACGCACGCGCGCGCATTATATAATCAGCACTGATGCTCAGGAACCTAAAGATACAGGGGAATACCACTGTTTGTTTATCTCATTGTGAGGAGAAGAAATGCTACTAGAAGAAAACAACTCCTAAATACTAGAAGAATGATGGTAAACTTTTAAGGTTTTATACAGTATGGGATGAATATGAATATTCTATTTAAGCCCTGCAGAAATTTCTTAGTTCCTACCAGCTGCTCTGCATGCCTTGATATAGAACTTCAGTCACCAAGTAGAAATTGTGTTTTATATTACATAAATTATGATTTCAAACTTTTCCCCATCAGAATAGGGCAGCTACCTCTACTGCAGAAACTGTATTAAAAATGGAAAAGATAAGCTCTTCAGTAAAAAAAAAAATTCTATTAGAGTTATCTTAGGTCCAAGGAACTAGATTGGGGAAAAAAAAACCCTCTACAATTTCCAATACTCAGGTAACTTGTCAGGTATAAGCATCTTAATTGCAAAGATGCCCTTACCAGTTTTGGTCAATAAAGAATTTATGGCATGTTGTACAGTTTTCATTCTTGTCTCTTGATTAAACTAGGTAATTCCACTCTCCTTAACTTCAAGTTGCTTTTGATTCAGTAATCACATTTTATCCTATGCTATTTTATATTATCGTTAGCCAAACTCCTTCATATGATGTCTACAGAGATAATTCAGGTTGGTCACGTTTTAATAGGCTACCTCATTTGTTTTCCACTCAATGAAAAAGAAAAAATAGAAGATGGAGATAAATGGGTAATAGATGTCTTAACCAGTTGATTTTGTGTGAAGGTAAAACATTTATCTGAAAACACTCATAGGATTTCCTCACCTTTTTAATATTAATGTTTCTAAATAATATATTGCTTTGGCTTCCCCAGGAACATTCCATCTTTCAAGACACAAACCAAGAGGGAAAAACACACCAAAAACCACAAGAGTGGTTTGTGTGGCTCTCTGCCTTGAAAACGATTTATAAAAGTAGAATAGTACCAATCGGAGGACACCTTATTTCAAAACATCCTACAGTCTCAGGGAAGATTACGATACTATCTAGGGAAGGATGATACCCAAGCAAAATTACTCCTGACGGTCTCCAGTCATGAATCTGTTGCACTATGAGATTTCATATCAAAATGAATTGTTAATATTATTGCAATTGGAATAACAACTTTTTTGTATTCTGTTTATACTATTAATATTTTAAATAAGCTAAAAGTAAACTCTTGGCTCTGTAAACATATGGATCAGGTATAGGTATATGGCATGTTCCCTCTCTTGTCCCTAGAAAAATTTCATGCATAACACCTTCTCTTACCACGAGAACTTGTTTGCAGTTTGCTTTCCTTCCAGTGGCTTTTTACAGAAAGGTGTCCTCATGGTCTAACCACTTTCATTGTTTAGGGGCAGTGACAATTTCTGAACTTGCTCAGCAGTATAAAAACAGTTTCACAGAACTTCACCCACTCTGAACTTGCAGTTCACACTGGTCACCAGAGCACACATACTTGTCCACAGACAACAAAGACTGCAAGAAGTAAACCAATTTTTACTTTAAATCATGCAAGACATTCCTACGTCTGAAGTAGTTAAGGTATCTGAATGGGGGGAAAAAATGCAGTTTCGACATCATTCCTTAGTTCTTTAAGCTCAATTATTGGGCTGGGCCCTTCCTCTGCCTCATCCTGAACCTCCTGTCCTGGTTTCTTCCAGAACATGAACTTTCAGAACCATTCCCACTCCTTGCAACACAGAGCTTGTTTACTTCTGTTGGCATGTCCAGGCTTCATTTACTTCTCTAAAGGAGTTAAAACAGAAAGCATCTTTATGTGGTCCTACACTAGATAAATCTATTGCATAGTTATTATCATCTGATATTTAAACTAAAAAATCTCATTTGCCGAGAGCTTTTCCTTTTCCAGCAATGCTTTATTTAAAAAGAAGGTGATCAAATTTTAATGATCGTCTTTTGTTAGCCTAAACCAAGTGCAAAAATTCCTCCTGTCACTTCCCTTGGGTTTGAAGGGTATCAGCAATGTTATCCATTTTAAATGACACAAAGCTTTTGGTGGTGAAAATTCACATCTTTTACTTTTAAAAGAGATGACAAAAGTTGTAACAAAAATGCTACAGAAAACAAAAGTATAAGCAATCAAATAATTAAGGCCAAGACATTATTCCAACAAAAAAGTTAAGGACCCTTTGGAAAGCAACACTGAACCCTCAGTGTTTTCCTAGAGATTTTATTTTGTTCTATACATTAAAAACTTGCTCTAATCTGCAGTTAAGGCTGGGGAGGAAGGTCAAAGCCTAGCCATGATTATTAGTTCTTGTAAACATGTACAGAATCTGGGAACTCTAATCCTAACAACAAACACTTCTGTGAACCCCAGGATTGCATGAGTAATCCACACTGCATAAATGGCTGTGCTTTTTAAAATGGCTGAGACAATATGTCTGAGGCTGGTAAAAAAAACACACCTTGAAATAATTTGCCTAGAATATTTGTACGCTGTCTCAGCTATCAGAAAGTGCACATCAGGATAATGCTTTAAAAATTCAATAAAACTACAGCTGATGTCTTTTACGTAAAAAAAGACAACTTTTTTCTGAATCTCAGAAACAAAAGTTACCAAAGTTGCCCTATAAAATTTTTGCTTTCCAAAAATTCCTTAGCAAAACAAATTTTTATTGTCATTCTTGAAATTTGAAAGGCCCATCAAGTCAGTTTTACAGACTTGTAATTTTCAATTTTAAATAAAAAAAAAACCCCTATAATTTACAGATTTTAGTTTTACAGAAATGCATATTTCTTTCCTTTATGTATGGAACAGCTGGATTTTCCTTCCATCCTGGGGTTTAAACAGCTTCCCATCTTTTAAAATTATGATAACCTTAAAAAGATGTAATATGAGTACTGCTCTTACTGGTTCTTTGTGAATTGGCTTCCTCTAGCACTTTGAAGAAGAGACCATAAATTACCTCCTGCCTTTGTTTGGTGTTTTGGATTTAGGTTTTTTTGATAACTCAGTGGGCAAGTTTAATGGTAGAATGATACGCAAAAGGTAATCATAGAAAAAAAATTAGTTTTACTCTACCTGTGGAGCTACATACAAAAGTGAGTTATGGAATAAAAAACACTTGACAAGTTTTGGGGGGGTTTCGTGGTTTGTTTTTGTTTTTTTTTCCCTTTGCCTCTAGGATTACATGCAGTAATATTAGACTGGAAGTGACATCCTACTAACCAGGAAATCATGATGTGATAGGTTTCTAAATCTGAGGGCAAAGTGGCAGAGTTTCAGGCTTACACCGAGAACAGAAGTACCAACCAGGAAAGCATGGCTGGAAGAACCACTTAACAGAGCTTCAGAAACGTCCATTTTCTCTGGTAAAGGTTCTCATTGCCATCACAATGCAACTCCACTACTGGCTGCAAATTATTAGGCTTTGTGTTATTTGCCATTACAAACAGCATGAGCTCAATCTGAGCTTCTGGAGGTCTGAAGCCCTGTTTATTTGCTGTTGATCTTGATTCACAACCACAAACCACTGCTTGCGTGGCCACTGGCTCCAAGACACAGAACTGAGATGCTTGTCAATGTCTCATGCAGAAGCTTATGGGGAAACAAACAAACAAACAAACACAAAAAACCTCAAACAAACAAAAAAATCAATCACCTTCTGCTCATGCTGTAACTAGAGAGAAGGGCCCAGTCTTTAAGCATATTACACTAAGAACATAGTTATTATTGAGATTATTTCCTCCAAAATCCCAGCAATGATTAGACCATTGGCCCCATAACAATTTGTAAATACAAGCAGAGACTGACACATTGAGTTGTGGAGATAGAAATCCTGGCACCTGAGTCCAGAAAAGTTAAATTAGAAATAAAGGACTTTCTGGAGTATCCACTGTTGATTGTGCTGAAGCTGACTTGGATCTCTTCAGCCAAACCATTTGGTGTAACTTGTTCCAGACAGATTTGCTATTACTGCCGTACAGCTGAGTCTCACTCCTTGCTGCTGAATTTAGGTGGAGCACTCCCTAGCCCTCTCCCAACCCTTCTCATCACTACCTCCAAGTTCAGCCCCAGACCTGTAGCGAAAGGGAGACAGGAGACAACCGTTCTTTTCTGTGCTTCTCCTCTCCATTCAGGTTTTGACTGAAAGCCTGCAGACAGAAGTGAAAGCACCTAGATCTGCAGCAAACAAACAAACAAACAAACAAACAAACCCAACCCAACCCAACCCAAACAAACAAACAAAAAGGGTACTTTAGCCATGATATGGACCTGTATTTTGCTACATGAGGCAATCGCATCAGCTTTTCTCCCTCCTGCCACCCTTTTCTTTTTAAGAGGGTTTCTATGAAGAAAAATTGCACATTAATAGCATGCAGGGCTCTAGAAGAGAGGAGGTACTATTTCCGATTACATGACAGTATGGTCGCAAGCTCCTGGAGCAGAGTATCATAATTGACAATATATCATGAGTGACCCCAGAATTACTTCCCAAGTGTGTTGTGCAAGAGATTACGCCAGCTTCAAAAGAATAGAACTGAAGTTCAGGGCAAACATCACTTATTGAAATTGCATAAAATAGATATGTAAAAGTTACTGCAAGTTTTTAATTTTACCTTTCCAGATGCCAAAGCCGGGGGGGAGGGGGGCAGGGGGAAACAACCAACAAAAACCTCAGCAGTTATTGCAAGATTGTGACCAACACAGAAATGAAATTCCCAAGTCTTGGGAGAAAGCCATGGAGACACAGAAGTGCTCACTTCACCTATACTAGTTGTAGCATTTAAAAATTGGGTGCAAAGGAGAGCAACAAGTCCATCAAACAAGACAAGACAGAGAGGATTGCTTTCAAAGGAACGGCTTCATCTTATACCTTATTGTGCTTTATCTTATTCAGTCTAGCCTGTGGAAAAGGAAACACACTTATGCTGGTCAAAGCATTCCTACTTTAGTTTCATGTTTCTAAACTGAAATAAACACAATTTTATTTAAGCATATGGTAGTCTAGCAAATCTTATATGTATTTCTAAAATTGAGGAGAACCTGAAAACTAAGCAAGAATGCTAATGTGTAGACTTTGTGAAATTACATTCTAGCCTGTGACGAACACAAGGGAGGAAACCAAGGAGTAGGCAGAAGATGACAAGTGAAGACATATTGGACACAGACTACTAAGCCAAGTCTCCGAACACAATGTTACAAGAAACAGCTGATGTAAAGAGAAGATAAAGAGATAAATATTCATGCAACGAGCAGTTTAACATTGCAGGTCCAAGACTTTTTTTCCTGAGCATTTTAAATTAGAATCCCATTTCAGATTTCTTTTAAATGAATCTGTCATAGTTCAGATTCATTTTATATTAGCTCAGTTAGATCATCCTATTCCCTCAGGAACCTATTCCTACTGAGAACAACAGATGCCTTCAATATTCAGCCTTGTTCTTTTATGTTTGTGTCTCTCTTAGTGCAAATATTCCCATATTTTAGGGGAAGTATATAAAGCCAGAAAATGAAATTATCTCTCGAGAGACATTCTGAGTATTAAACTATGCAGTTAATTCCAAATTAAAGTGAAACATTTAACAGCTGAAGGGAAAATTCCCATTTCGTAAAGCCTCAGGGAGTTGCTACCTGTCCTTGATTTTACTGTTCCCCAGAGCTGCTGTGGGATGTGAAAAACCTTTAAACTGATAATCTAGCAAAGTATTCTTTATTTGGTCACCGTAAGTTTAAAAAAAAAAAAAAAAAAAACAAACCAACAAAACAGTATCAACAGGTTCTTGAGAAACATTTGACAAAGTACCATATTCTGATATAAAAATCCCCTCTACAATTTCCATATGTTCTTAGCTACACATTGAATTGTTACTCATCATTCCACCTAAGTTTGATATTCCTTTCTACCTCTGTAATATAACACAAAAGAAACTTACAGTAAGAGACATCTGGCAATCTGATTCATCCTGTTTACTCACACAGATTTCCACTTATCACCAATTTAATCCAGTACTCCAGCCTTTCTTCAGCATTGCAGACTTTCCTCAGCTTCTCTGACCTCTCTCCAGCATATTGAACCTTACTGATTTTCAGTTCTCACCATCTAACCATTTCACCGCCTCTCCCAAGCAATATTCAAAGCCTTTCTAGAACATTTTCTTTGCAGATAACAAGTCTATTACTCTTTGATACCTGCATAGGGGTTTTTTTGTAGTGACCAAAAAATATGTTGGTAATTTGATAATCTGCTTTGATCAATTTGTATAAAACACCAAAGAATACACACAATCTGTGGAGTAGCTAGAACAATGTCCTATACTTAAGAACATGAGCACAATTAACAGATTACCCTCCTTGTATATTCCTATATCTACATCTGTGTAGATCCCTTAAGCACATGGATGGAGGAAGCAGAAGGATATGTCTGTAGGCTTCATTGGGATGGAGAATGATCAAAAAACATGTTCATGCAAAACTCACTTTGGGATTAGAGACTCAGGCCAAGGCTGGAAAGGGAAGCTCACAGGGAAATGGAGTTACAGTTCCTTTATAGCCATACAGAAATTTATTACTACAAGGAGAAACTAAGTAACTTAAATCAGATATAACCTTCCACAAACCTCAACATGCATCAGATTTTAAAGATCAGTTCTTGAATCAGCTTGGGTATCTATGCATTATCAGTGCTCTTTTCAAGCTTCTTTCCCTCTGGGGAATTTTCTGGTAAAAATATGAAATTCAGAGATAATTTTTACCTCCATCCTTCCTTTGACATTTACAACACTTTAGGAATTCATTTGCTCTTCAAGGATATTTTCATCTATTAAAGAATATTTATGAGTGCTGCTTCAAAGAAAACCACTGGAATGAGAAGTCAAGCAAAAACAGAGAGTGAAGATTTGCATTTGCAACTATTTATAGGTTAACTCCTAACAAGACAAAAAGCAACACCTAAAACGTATTAAAAATGGGTTAAAAAGAGATAACAGTGCACAAATTATATTTTCTTATCTGTTCAGTGTTTCAAAGTTTGATATCAAAGTACACCTAGAGAACAAATAAAAAGCTTAAGATTACTACAATTTAAGTGGGAGGAAATGAATTCACAAATCAATTAAATTGAAGGTAACTAAAAAGAGCTAAAAAAAGAGTTAAAAGATAAAAAGCTTGGTTTTGTTCTGCTGAAATTCAGTGCTGTCCTATGTAAACCCGTGACTAATGATTTTGTGAAGCAAAGATGTGCGATTTCACAAAAGCCTCAGAACCAACTGAGAGGGTTTATATATGGTGCCATTCATATGTATCACTAGCAGCATGGACCTCCAGAGTAAAACTGCCCTTTAAAATGCTAAATTCAATAAAGGTTTCATACCTTGGAAGTCAGGGCAGCATCTGAAGTTTTGATTTAGAGGGGATTGCACGGTTGCATGCAGACTCCCAAGCCTTGGAAACCAGATGGATCATCTGATGATAGCGTCCAAAAATTCTAATTCATGCACTCCGATTCCTGTTACAAAAGTTTATTGATATCCCCATAGCGTTGATAGACTGGCATTGGAGCTCTGAGGTGTTTGCCAGACCTGTTGGTCCCAGGCAGGTGACCATTAAGTACTAAAGGTACAGGTTATGTTTTCAAGAAAGAATAGCGAAATTACTCTTATTTAAAAGCCCGAGCCTGATCTTGCCATTGTTAGCAGTACCATACTGCACTTTTTCCAAAAAAAAAATAATTGCGGAAAAAGCAGAGCTACTTTCCGTGCAAGACTGCACTCGTTAGAAGTTTGGGCAGAAAAATCAGGCTCCTAAAAACACCATCTGTGCGTATATGCCTATACCTCCTTGAAAACAATTGGAAATTTCAAATGTTCAGCTTTTTTTGGAAAGGGAGGGGAAGTTAAGCAAATGCTTCTGTGCACTTGTAGATATTTATATAAGGGTTTAAGAGTTGAATGCAAAGCACTCGTTTTGAAAGCTTTGATGAAGCGTATCCTAGAAAGTAACAAGATAAATACATGAATTACTAAAATGGGAGTCACATTTATCTAACTATTCCTGGTGAAGCTTAGAAACCAATGGGGACAAAACCAGCATATTTGGCTTATTTAATTGACTTGGAAGTCGGCAATATTTGTATCATGAAACTCAGCAGCTTTCTGAACAGTTGGTGCACTGACATTTTAATGCCAATTCTAAGAACACTGTTTCCAGCAATTACATTTCTAGGGAAATTGTTAAAACTTCACACATTCAGAAGCAGGTAAAATCAGTTGTTCTGCAAGTGCAGAATTAGCTTATTAAAACAAATTAAAATTGAAAAAATTATATATTATAAAAGCCTTTGTCAAAAACCTCTAGTGAATGATTATTCATAGCAGTCTTTACTACAGCTCAGAAGGCAACACTATTTTCAATCAACCCAGACTTTGACATCATCTAATTAAAACAGTATTAAATGTCACAAGTCTTAATAAGGATATCCTTTATTTAGCAACAATATCAAAATTACACTGCCCCCAAAGAAAGACAGTCAGTTCTCACTATTTCTATTTAGATAATATTTGCTTTGCTAAGATTTGAATTGAAGAAATTGCCAAAGTGTCCTTAGTTTTTATAAAATGTATTGTGCTTTTATTTTGATAAACAGCATTTTTGGAGTTTTGCAATCATAAATCTGTAAGTGTTCCAAGTACTTCCATGCAATAGGAAGGCTTTGATTTCTCTTATCTAGCACAATTATTTTCTTTATAGCAATCAGAAATCCACTAAGTACTTTGCAAGTATAACGGCTCCTAATAAATCTCACAGAAATGAAAAACCATACAGAACTCAGGCACTGAAGACAAAAATGCATAAGGAAACTAATGTATCTAATACGTTTATTTGATGGTATTTTTATTCAAGATGGATGGCTTACTCATATCTGAATCAATTTTCCAATATAGTCAAAACGATGTGGAAAGTCCCGCTAGTGCCAACTACAATGAGGATTTAACCCTGTTAGTTACCGGGGGAGATTAAACAGTACATTTCAGGTTACAGATGATAAGGAGCTGAACAACTTCTGGCAGCTTTGAGCAAACGTCTATCACTCTTATTAATTAATTACAGTTTCTGGAGGTATTCTACTGCACTATGTATTTTTCAAACATAAAAACAGGGGGAGAATTACCCAGTCTGAAGAATTTATATTCTTGGAGAGTCAAAACAGACAGATTGGACTTAAGAGAAAGCAAATAAGCACATAAGACTGAGTGAATTTAGATATTTTGTGTGGCAAAATGAGATCACGTGTATGGTATTGTAAAAGCATGAGACCTTTGCTACCCCAGAGAACCAAGCAGCCAGTATTCCCAAATCACTATCATGCCATTACCTGTACCAATAGTTACAGGTATTTGACCTATGAATCATTTTTAACAAGCTTTATGCTCTCTGCAGCATCACATTTTATAGAAAGCCAGGTAAAGCCAAGGTAGGAAACACTTAGTAAAGCCACAGAAACACTCCTGTATTCTCGAAAGAGGGAACTACAGATAGAATCCAATCCAAAAAAAGGATATATATGGAAGACTGATGAGGAATAAAAATAAACAGTTAAATCTCAGGGTATTGGTATTGTCTCAACTTACAAAGAGAAAGGAGTTAACATGAAAAATATTTTTGAGAATGTTTCAGCAAATTAAAGTTTCATGCCTCAAAAAATGGTGTGAATGAGAGTTTAAAAGATTTTACTCAAATATTAGTAATCTTTTAGTAAGCCAAAAAAAATCAAGAGTTCAAACAATATGGATGATGTATTGGAAGATTTGGCTTCTTTGGGTGATATCTGTTCTTTAAATGTTTTTCATTTTTTTCTGCGAGACACAGGTATGACCAGACTATTTTAAAGGGTAGAATTTGAATTATTCTAGCTGTACCAGTCAGAGATAATCAGGGAAAGTAATTTCATTAAAGAAATTAATTAGCTATAAATTACTCTTTACTCTCCATTTGTATGTTCCTATATTACACAATACTTGCATTTTAAAGGCCAAATCTCAAATTCTTAGGTCAGCAAAAATCCCAGTATTGCCAGAGGTGATTTTGGTCCTGTATGAGCTTCAGACAACATACACATAGCTATAGGAGTTGTGTAGTTCTCATGCAAATAATGCAGAATTAACTTCCCTTATGTCAGTAAAGTTAACTTACTGGCAATGAAATTAATTGATCTCTTAGTATATAAATATTAGGAAACTAAATTTCTAACAGCAACCTTAGTTTTTGAGAATATATTTTGAGGAAAATTAGTTGCCTGTAAAATTTTCTACTATTAACCCAAAAAATAAATTCAGTTTGCTTTTACCACTGTACAATTCATTTAAAGGAGAAAGTATAATTTTAGATACAACCTCAGCAAAGCCACAGCTTTTAAGGAAATATGTCTTGAGTAATAAGTGTCATCCACTATCAGAGGTAGAGACTGTGACAAGCTTCAGGAAAGGGCGCTGCTAAAGGCTTTTATTACTTTTTATGTACCATCACCCAACTGTTGTTAAGGAAATTCAATTACCAGTTGAAGGGTCATTTATCCAAATTATTCAGTGCTACAATGGAAATCTGACATGCAAACAATTTAGATAAGGAATCCTAGTGATCTAGTACCCCAAATTGTCTGTAATTTGTTACTTGGATTCTACTTTTAAAGGTAAGCTTTCATTGCCCTTGGAAAAACTAATTCCATTAAATGCACACAGAAAACTACAGTAGCTGATGAAAACCAGACAGATAAGTTTCTATACGTCTTCTAGTATCCACCAGAATGTTTGCTGGTGTAAATAGTGTAAAAAAATTTTTTTGAAAGGTGAATACTGTACCTTGCACTAATACTATATATTGGGTGTCCCCTCATACTTTGACAGATATTTTTTCCACTGCAAGTATGTATATTTGTATATATAGTTCTCTATACACACACAGACACACATAAAAATACTCATAACAAATAATTTTTTTAATAACTGTGCCTGGTTATTGAGGCATTGCATATCTGTCCACAGCAAATATATGCACTGCACGTGCAGAGAAGCAGTTTAAATTCATCTTTGAGTTCTCAAGATCCCATCCTTCACCTAATATCTTGCTGACAGATTAAAAAAAAAGCTAAAAGTGTGCAACTTATTCTATATGTAGATGCCTCTATAGGACTAAAAGCTCAGGACTAAAAGATGAGCATAAATCGAGGGCATCGCAGGACTTCCTTTTTCCTCCATCCCTGTCCTCTTTGCTACCAACTTTCAAAAGAGAAGCTATGAGAGTACAAAATCCCCTCAACAATTTCATGCCACCAGAGGGATCACCCCGGGGCAGGTTGAGCTCAGCAATAATCCCTCACCAGGAAGGGAGCAGAGAAGGGCTAGCAAAAGCTTTGAGCAGGCAGTTAGAGGAGATGACCACCAAACATCCTTTCCAGCCTAAATTATGTGTTGGCTTTTGGATGCTGATGAAGTGATAACAGGGAACAACATCAGCTAATTGCCCAAGCAGCACATGCAAAGCTAAATGCTGCACAGCATGCCATCTCTTGTCTTTTTTTCCTACTAATTTCTGTTTTGTTATTAATGCAAACAATAATTAAGAGATCATGGTTTCCTGTGGCCTTTATTTCCATTGAGGGTCCTCATATATTCACATTCAAGCATATTGTTAAGTGAACAGAAAAACCCCAAGTCCTAAATCTGAGGAACTGGCCATATTCACAAGGACAACATAATTTACTCTAACAGTTTATTGGTGAAAATAAGCTGAATATCTAAAGAAAGTCAAGTTTAGTTTTCAAGAAGACTTGAAACCACTTTCACAGTAAAATAAGTATAAGGTACAGTTTTTCTTTTGCAAAAGCTTATATTATAAAATCATTGAAAATAAAGAAGGTTAAAGCATAAGTTTAACTCTCAATTACATAAACTTAAGGGACCCTGGGTATGCCATTTCTTTTCAGGAGCAAATGTGGGAGAAAAAGCATTAAGTAAAACCCAAATAATTTTAAGAAAGCCTAATCTTGATTCACAAGTGGGATGTTTATTCATGGATTTTTTTTGCTGGCATTTCTCAGTGTTAGAACTGAGTATTAGTCAAAAAGGTATTGGCAAAGCATTAGACAAAGAAATGGCTGCTTTCAGAAACAGACATTTAATACTAAAATATGCAATGCTAAATGTTTGCATATTTTAGTCATATTCTTACCTAAAGATAGAGGTTTCTGCCAAGATTAGGAGAAAACCTCAGAGAGACTTCTCATTCAAAAGTTATTTTCAATTTTATCAAAAAAATGCACATATGTGTGAAGAATTGCACTGATATCTACAGCACAGTGCTTGCAACGTATTTTCTAAGCTGAAGGACACAGAGGTTTCAGTTTGACAGGAGCTGTCTGCATGTTTGGGTTGAAAGGGTGAATTGGTTCAGCCAGGGAAAAACACAGGGGATGAGGGACTAGCGAGTTGTGTGTTACTACAACATTTGCAGAATGATGGCCAAACAAGTCTCACTGCTGCTGCTTTCTCATATTTTGCCAGTGAACTGACAAGGTAGCTATGTCACTTTACCCAGGGTAGACACAGCAAACACGTTGATGGAGAAAAAGCTTAGCATCTCCATGGCCACTTCCTTACTACGTAAGCCAAAGCATATATCCTACTAAAATTTATCTGTCTGTAACATAGATATAAATTCAATCTTGTCTCACAGGGGTGTTGTAAGTATTAATCGTCCTGTAGCATGTCTTAGGTCCTTCCAGAAGGACCACTAATTTCAAATTTTACAGGCAATTAGTAATCTCACACATCAGTAACATGAAGAAGGTCAATGGATAGTTAAAACCTATTTAAACCACTTCCTTTATAATACGGAAATAAGTCTTTTCAGAAGAAAATAAGATCTTTCTCCATTTCAAGATGTGACAAGAATTCATTCTTTCATTATAACAAACTATAAACTTAATAACTTCTTTTCCAATTTTAAATTGGAAACAAAGATCACCAAGCATCACTTTTTGTAAATTGGTACGTCTACACTCAGCAATCTCTGCTTTTGACAACATAATGCATCCAGAATTTGTTCTGGCAGCAAATACCTTATATCTTTAGTAGTTAAACTTACTGTATAGTATTCTAGGGATAAAGATGGCAGAAGAACATGAACCTTTTTTTGTGCCTTTTCTAAATAGACTACGTACCTAGACATTTATACCTGTTTTCTAAAGACACTGAAACATTGGTTTACAGATCAATTCATTCTATTCAATACTTTAAACTCATTGTTCCTTCCTTGTCCTGTTTTTCCTCTTTTTACTTACAATGTGCTTTAAACTAAACCCAAATCCCACAGATGATTACACATAAGAATCCCTCATGGATTTTACTGTGGTTCCAGATGAATTCAGCATATATCAGCATCAAATCTCCTGTCCTGCATGTGATAGATTCTGTGGTCCAGAAGAGATGCTTATGATACCTACTCAGACAGCTGCCATAGTAAGAAGTCTGTTGGTCCAAGGTATGACCAGTGGCGACAGTGTCAGCATTCTGCAAGCCTCAACTTCTGTCATCACTTTAATAGTATCACTTCAGTTTCACATTACACCAGCACACAAACTGCTCTGGGGAAGATCTTGCAAAGTGCTGGTCAGTGACTGAAACAGCTGCTGTCAGGGTTGTCAGATCTGGAGAGAATGAGGTAGAAGCATGTCTCTGCATGCATATGGAAAATGGGGACCGTGTTTGTTTTAGAAACATCCCAAAGAAAGCAAAGCTGGAAGAGAATAATGCTTTCACACCCTGGAAATGCATTTTTGAAAAATCTGAAGAAACTTGTAGAATTTTCTAGAAGCCAAGATCCAGATGAGAGATTCATTGATAAATCCATAGAGCATAGTACAATATAAACAAAAATAATCAAATTGGGAACAGAAGACAGACAAATGCATGTGGCCTGTCAACTTTAAACAAGAGCTTCTCTTGGAGCTGGCAGAGAAGTAAACAAAACCTACCGACTGATCTGAGAAGGACTAAGCTGTATATCAAAAGACAAGAAAATGAGGACTATGAAGTCTGTTTATGAGCATCTGACACTACGACCCAACAGGACAACAAACCAACACAGACAGCAGCACAAGTCTTAGATGCACCTGAGAAAACAGTCTGCCAAGACATCAGTTCTATAATAGTGGGATGCATTTTCCTGTTAAACCAAGGATGCATTAGCAGTATATTGCACAAACAAACCAGACCACAGAGATAATAATATCCTAAGAACAACAATTTCCTCATATATTTAAAAGGCATGGAATATTGACCTTTACGTACCCATGTTCGCCGTCTTTGCTCATTGTCTTATAAAAGGAGAAGGAGGCTGACACAGAGGAGCAGGAACTGAAACGATCTTGAAGATATCCAAGAGTGCTATTGATTTGCTTTTTTATTCCAGTGCATGCTCAATGAGAAAATTAGATTAAATCAGTCAGCTAAATATATTCTTGGAACTGAGTTGATGGTTTTAGCTGTTAAAGTAATAGGAAGGTAAACAAAACAGAAAAACCAAGTTGCATTCTAAACATCAGCCTTACTTCAGACAGTTCATGAGATCTAATTTTTACTTTAAAAGTAGTGAAGATTCACTACTTTTGCAATGAGGTTGTGCTGGTTTCATCTAATATAATTGTAATAACATAGAAGATTGCCAGTTTTGATTAACCTTAACAAAAAAACCAAAAAACCCCCCAAAAAACAAAAAGATAAAATATACAAAAAAAGAGCAAAGTAAAAATATATTTTTGTAAGGTAGCTGATGGGATTATTTCCTGCAGAACTTTAGAGAAAGTTGTCACTGATTAAGAAAACCTCTGAAGTTACCTGTGTATAGAACTATTCAACTATTCAGAACTATTGTATAGCTCAATTCATGTGCAAATAGGCAAATACATTTTAGAAAGCAAATATGGAAAGCTAAAAAGCCGCCTGGCAATCAATGGTGACAGATATCACAAATTCCATTTAACTAGCCATTATCCTATCCATAATCTCTCTTTTAAATGAAAAAGAGCAACAAGCAAAAAAGTAAACAAACCCCAAATCTTCCCCAGTCTGTCTAGGTCCACAAGCCCTAGCACACTTGCAGATCAGATTCTGGAAACCCATCTCACCCGCCTGTCCAGAATTTGGTGGATTACTTCTTTGGCAACACTGAATACTTATGAGCTGATGCTCATAAAATAGATTTTCTTTATCCTCTATTAAAAAAAAAAAATCCTTTCTGTGGAAGGCTTTTTAGACAGAATTCAAGGTGAAATCCTTCTGATTATCTAGGATATTCATTAAACTGAAACTTTTTTGCATGCATCTTAAATTTATCTTCCATGCTTGATCGGGTCCCAAAGGATTCAATTAAAGTATGGTTCTAGTAGATCAATAACAACCCTTTTTTTTTTTTAATCCTTTTTTTCTTTTTAAACCGTGAGACTTTTTTCCAACCGGAAAATGCCAGTTCATTCAAACTCAGACATCTGGTGGAAAAATAAACCCTTTAGATGGAAATTTGCATAACTACCTGCCTGTTTCACCATCTCTCTAGAAGCTTATACTGCAAACTCTTGTGCCTTTCCAGGGCTGTGTTTCCAAGCAGTCTGCAGGTTTCTTGTGAGCAGCTCAGCACATTCCAGGACTCGTGGGATACCAGGTTTCACTACAGTTCCCATGGAACCCACCATCCTCCAGCCACCCAGAGCTGCCAAGGTGCAAGACTCCGGCTTCCACTGACACTTCACAGCTGAGCAAAGCAGACCCATTGCACAGTTAGCGTGAATTCCTTCAGAGGACCCACAGCTCTCTTGTTTCAGGTCTGTACACTGCCAGGAGGCTCAGAAAAGTTCTGTAACAGCTACAGTATGACTGGGTTCACTGTTACCACATGGCTGCTTTGGATGCCTGCAAATCTGGGTTTGCAGGACGCTTCTGCAGTGGGAGGACACTGGGAAGCACAAGCTGGCATGCTTTCATCTCCCTGCAAATGCAAACATAATTTCTCAGTACCTTGCCAAGGGTTTTGTCAAGTCTAATTTCAAGCCTTACAAATAGCCTGGCTTTTACCACTTCCTTTGGGAAATGAGTCAACAGCCTATTGTATTTCGCTGACAGCCACCCAGCGTGAGGGTAGGACACACCCCAGGAGTCAGCTCAGAAGATGAAACCCAAGGACTTTCCTGAATAATTTCCCTAGAGCAAATACATGGTTTCCTCACCTCTCAAAGAAGCTGTAGATTTTATCCATTTTCTCACCCCCCACACACACACGCACCCCAGTTATGCACAACCCTTCTGTGTGCCTCCACCATTGCAATCTGTACTGCAGCTACTCTAGCTTGTATAGGAGATCTGCTTCCAGGCATGATTTCACAGGCAACTTAACCCCATGGATACTACAGCATCCTAAAAAAGCTGGCTCATTACAAGTTTTGTATGCAGAAGAGGCCACTTCATATACTGAAGAGACTTGTACTTTGCTGTTATATGTTTGGGGATGGGCAAGAATCCAAGTAAGCTGTGGCATCCAAACCCAAATGAACAGAGTTTCCCTCAGCTACATCCCACTGGTCAGAGATGCAGTAAAAAGGCTTCTGCAGAGTTTAAAGAAAGGACAACCCTTTCTCTGTGCATGGAGCCATAAAACAGGTCACGCAACTGCGCCACCATAAATGAATTTAATGTTGTTTGGCACAGATTTAGGAATCGTGATACTGCAGATTTACAAGCTATGCCATTAGGAACAGACACTTAAATTCACAAACAACAGATGGACATTAAACATATTTATAATACTATATACAATGTCCCCTACAGGACAAAGCTGGAGAAACTGCTGTAACTCGCCTCCATATTGGTATATCTTATAGGATACTTACATATCATATGGATACAATTACATTTCCCTATTGCTAACATAATGCCTTTTTTTTTTTTTTTTTTGGGGGGGGGGGGGTGAAGAAACACCCAGGTAAGAAAATTGCAGGTGTCACTGAAATATAAAAGCATTTCCATGATAGTCTGAACACAGACAAGGTGTATTTTTAGGTTGTTTAAGTTTTAGTAGAACTTTAAACTCTACAATCAGCATTTCAGAAATTAACATTAGATCCCCTTTATTATTAGATAGCAGTAATGAGCCTTTTTTGTTATTTCATGGTTGGTTTATTAAACTAGATTGGGTTTTTGCCAGACTTTTAGACTTTTACTTGAAGCTGCAAAGAAATGCTTAATGGCTTCAAAAACAAAACTAAATAAGATACTATTGAGAAATATGCACAGTTTGTTGAGACAATGAAACTGAATCTCAGATGACAGTCAAGTTTTATGATTATTTCTGCAATTTATTATTATAAGCCTTGGGCAGTGTATTGGTAAGTTAAAGTGTTAATTACTTCCAAAATAAATGAAGCATAAGTTATCACCCTGGACTATGTTTTAAGACATTACGTTTCTCCTTAGAAATATAAAGGAAAGGTTTTAACAAAGATGGTAGATAAGTTTCAAAAATACCTTTTTGATATGTGAATGACTATTTTAAGGAAACATTTAATGTTGGCTGATAGAAAGCATTAAAATACTGGTATGGAATGACATAATAACAATTTTTTATATTTATTAGGGCACAGTTTCATAGTATCCTAATTACTGATTATGAACGAAGCCGTTTCAAGTATACTGTGCCAGTATGCCACCGTGGCCACTTAAAAATTCACTAAACTGTATTAGTGTTTCTGAATGATCTCTGGGAGAGTAGCCAAGGCCTTTAGAAGAAGAACTCAACTTCTGCATCTGGTCAGCAAAAGCTGGCAATGTATTTCAAACAGCAAACAAAACACTACTTAATTGAATTATATTTATTTAGCTGAAAATGTTCAATGGGCAATACCACTTTTGCTTAGAGGACAGTGTATGATGCAAACAGAAATGCTTCTGAAATTCAGCTCTCTGCTTGGGGACTTTCCCCTTTAGGAAAAACTCTGTTTAGATGCATCCAAGAGGTTCCACGGCCTGGACAGGTTATCGGCTTGGGAAGCGACACCAGTGATGCGCAGAGTCTCAAGAAGAGATACAGATGTCTCCGTGCCAGCACTTCTCTTACGCCCCACTGCAGTGACTAGACTGCAGAAAGCTTTCACCAGTAGTACTCTCCTCAACACCTCTGCTGCCCTGGCCCACATAAACCTGGGTAAAAAAACCCAAGCTGTTTGTACCCCAGACAGTTATCCACAGCATTGAGCAACAGCTGTTGTTTACACTGCAGAAGCTGGCAGACCGGGAAGGACAGTGTTATTCTGGCACCTGAATAATAACTGCACTTTTTCTCAACTCTAGCATTTGACATTGAGGCACTATGCACAGCAACGAAGTCATGATGCTGTTATGACACATGAAACAGCACTGCATGACCTATACTAGGGTAATTTTCTGATGCAAGAACTTAAAATGCATCATTTATACCCAGATGAGCACATTTGCACTGCCAATGTGACATCTAAAAAACTAAAGGCAGTCCCTGAATGCATAAGCAGGAAGAAATGGAGTGCAGTATATTGTAAAATAGTTTCCACCATATTCTTTCTAGCACAGCTCTGTAAACAGCTGTGCTAGCACAGAGTCCAGACAAGAAATACAGAGTATGGAAGCACAGCCTGCATTTAACTCAAATATGTGTCAATCTATTAGCCAATATAAGACTCTGATATTTTGGTTAAATTATGTAAGGTATAAATGATCAAAAAACCCACCTTATTTTGCAATGACTTGCAAAAACACAAAGCTCTAGTCTGACTCTTCCTCTCAGTTCTTTTGTTCCCCAGTGGAATGCTGTCCTCTGCACCTGTCTGCCTGTCTTTCTGCTTCTATCATCCTTTCTAAAACAGTGAAGGGAAAGCAAGAGAGATGAAAAGGAAAGATTCAATAATGAAGTTGAAGACGGAACGTGAGAGGGTGAGCAGAGCAATCTCCCTAGATAACAGTTCTGTTTTGAATATCTGCTTACTGACTAAATTCCAGAATTGCCAATACCATGGTACTATGGTAAAATGTTATGAATCAGACCTTAAAAGAAAAATTAAAAGAAGTTTCTATATGCTTCTGTATACTTTAATCCTTAAGAATTCATAGTTTGTTTTTAATTTAGAGAAGTTTTAGTAATTTAAAACGACAAAATAAAACAAATATAGACAATCCTAGACTTACCAGAATTCAGTGGTTCATTGTAAAACTACAGTCTTACGTTGATAGGATCTTCTTTTGTTTTACCTAATTCAAGTCAGCTAGCAGAAGTTGAGACTAAGCTCAGTCTACCAAGCAAGCTTCTAGTTTATAAAGACCTAAATTAAAATTCTACACAAAGGCCAAAAGGAGCTGAAAGCAAGTTTAGGTGATGCTGAGCAGCCCTTTTTTCTGCCTTTCCTGTTCTCCTTCAAGCCCTTGCTTCCTATTTTTGGTATTACGACAGGCAGCAGTTAGAGAACATTTAACAGATAATGAGAGTTCCGAGTGGTTTGAATACTAAACCATACCAAAGCTCACAGAAATCAATAAAATCTGACAGCTGCTCTCCTGTGCTGCATTTCTCAAGGAAGGGGTAGAGAGAGGAATTTATACCAATTTTATTTTGGAATACCTTTCCCAGCATCTTTCAATTTAACATAAAATGAGCAACCTGGGTAGTCTAATTTCATCATGTCACCAAGTAGCATTTAGTTATATTTTTCCAATTCATAAAACTGCATGGTTTTTCATAGAGCTTTTTTGGTATGAATGCTCTCAGTACATTTAACGCCATTTCCCATACTCCAATTATGTTAAAGTTAGATAAGCAATTAAAGTGGAGGTCAACTTTTCTACTTTTCTGTACCTTTTAAACATAGCAAAGCACTTCATAAACAATGAATATTATTTCCACAGATTTGGTTCCTGCCTCAGTTTCTCCATTGTAATAGGAAGCACGTGATTGACCTATCCTACTTTGAATTGTGACAAGTGAAGATAGAAAGGTTTCATATGCTTTGCTGTAAAAAGCACAAAGAATTTTATCCCTAGTGGATATACCCATGAAGAAGATTATGAAGTGGAGGACGGCCTTCATTTGTATCCTTACTGGAAGGAAGAAGGAAGGAACGAAAGCTAGCAGCCACCAGAGGACAACACAAGTGGCCACTGTCAGAATCTCCCTGGTTCTGCTTGCTACTGCCAGGGAAGATCTGGGGGTTAACCTGACTGCACTTCAGAAATAGATGAGGGGGGCGGGGGAGAAAATCAGGATGAGAGCTGCTGCCTTGAAAGCTGGATGCAAGTACTCCAGCAGGGCGAGGAAGGAGGATCTTATGGCCTCCGCAGGATGATGCATTGGTCATACCGTCACCAAAAAGACACAAGCTAACTTTCCAAGTTGCACTTAAATGACAACCTTTGGAAACTAGAAAAGTTGTCTCAAGCTCTACCACCTGCTCCTGTGTGTTCTTTAAATAAGCACGTCACTTTAATGCACAGTTACTTAAAGCATACCGTTTCTTAGGCTCAATACAGTTACTTGATGAATAGCTGACTGTTCTTTAAAAATTCCTTTTTCTAGTACCTGTTCTTGAAGAATCCAATTTTCCAAAAGCTGCTTGAATAAAATAACTATCATCCAAACCAACCCAAGACAACTTTTAACAACACCTTGAGCAAACACTAAATAAAAGTAATCAAAATCCCAAAAGAAGTAAACAGAGAATATGTGAAATCTGTGCAACCTGAATAAGCAGGAAACATTTTGCAACACCTCTAGAAACTTGACTAAAGGCTAAACAAATCAAGTCCACTAAAAGCTGTTAACACAGAGCTCTTTTGAAAGTAGTAATCCAGTTATAGCCTACCCAAGTCTACCAATATTTGTACAATACAAAGTTAAATGATCACATGCAAGTTTAGGCAGCCACATGCAAAAATTAAGCATAATTTTCAAAATTGAAAATGAAGCAGTCAAGTCAAGTAATAGCAAAAGATAAAGTTTTTCAAAGCCCTTTTTTGAGTCATCAAAAAAATACTTCTTTACATGCAGCTAGGGATAGAAACCATCAAAACTGTCTTTAACCCTGGCTCTCCTAGGACCACGTAATGGCACTCCAAAAATTATACAATTCTGAGTAGCCAAAATTAAGCTGGATGTCATCAGATCTAATATTTCCAAAGACTAAATCCTGAAGTTTGCAAATGTATATTTTTAATGTCAATTACACTTTTAAAATGGCATTAATGAAGATTATGTCTACCAGCCTGTTTTGCTAGAATTTGAATAATTTCACATTATATACTTATATAAATTTACATTATATATTTAGATGAGCCTGTATCATAGAAGTCTTGAGATTTTCACATTATGTATCTGCTAAACACTCCTGAATTAACCATGTATATATTTAGGATGGCTACCTCTTTCTATTAGATACGTAAAATGAGAATCATGTACTTTGATTTTCTCCTAGCATTGCTGCAGAACAGGATGTCTATAATTAAATCACCTAAGCATCCTGGTATGTCACTATTAGTGTTCCTCTCTGGAAATAGCATGCAGTTAGGTGTTTCATCCTGCAGTCACAGCAAAACATAACAAGCAAAGGACTATACCATGAGAAACTACTAGCCCTGTATTTACACTTTATAGTAGCTATTTTTTTTTTAATGTTCAGATAGCTAATGTCTCTTTCCTTCATATATTTCCATAAAAATTTTAAGAACTTGGGGGGGCGGGGGAGGAGGGAAGGGGGGAAATCAGTGAGATGCACTAGGCTCATTTAGTATTATCCAAAAATGAGCCAGTATTCTTTGCTTATTTTATGGACAGGTGAAAAGTTGGGGATGGGGAATAATCTAAGCTTTCTAATGGATTTCAAGGGAACCAAAATCATGTGTCAGCTAAGGGTTTGCTCAAGGTCAGTCAGAAGCTAGCTAGTACATACACATCTATAATGAAAAGCATGTTCTCTTAACAGTCTTTATAATCAAGGAATTAAAACTAATTTCAAGATTCATGCAATAAAATGTCATTATAAATGACATTTATAAGTTGGCCTAGCTATTTTGTGAGTGGCAATAAAGCCTTCATATTTCATATTGAATTTCATATTCCATTTTTGGGTTACAGTAGAGCCTGAAAAGTCAGGCATCACATTTAAAAAAAATAAATAAATAAAAATCACAATGTGCCATCTGATTATCATTTGAAAACATAAGAGCCTTCTGCAGATCTTATATCTTAAACCACTGAAGTCTTATGATAAAAAGAAATTAATATTTGCAAATATTTTTTTTTCATAGAAAAATGAAAAGTTGTACAAAACAGAGAAAGCTGGGAGCAGAAGGGGCTGGGAGATGTGGCTCCAGCTCAAGGCTGTGCTCCCTGGCTGAAGGGGCCCGCGGGCACTGCCACCTGCAGGCGAGTTGCTTGGCTGTATTAAAAAAGAGTTTAAAGCCAAATATTTGAACTCATGTCCTTTCTGGCAATCTACAGTTGCACCCGTATTCATTTTATTGCTCCATAAAATGATCAAAATTAACTTTCATACGGTAGCCAAAGTCAGTCATTGGATCTATTTTTTCCCTCTAGCGATTTCGGGCAGATAAAGCTGGAGGAAGCAAAACTCAAAGCCAAGAAGTATCCTCAGGGCAGGGAGTGTCAAGAGCTTACAGGGTATATGGTAATTCCTGCGTATCGCCACCAGTACAGCAGAAAGTGCTAATTTAGGCCAATGTCATCAGAAATGTAAAATATACAATTTGAGGCCCCATAGTTCCCAGCTACTCTACATGACAGGCTTTTGAGGACTTGGAATATGGACATCCATCTGTGGAGATGCTGGTAAGATCACAACACTTAACTCTGCAGCTAAATCTGTGGAAGGCTAGATGCTCTAATGATATTTTAGGACCGTGATCTCCAGCCGAGAGCAGAACTCCAAACATACCTAGATACACTACATGGAAGGGACCAAGAAACTGCAAGTTATTCAAGTGTATGGCTTCAGACCTTCAACTGGGACCCCTTTCCTGAACCTGGATGAATCAATAAGTAAACAGAGAGAGCACAAACAAAAGCTCACATGCAAGAAAGAAAGAGAGCAAGCACATCTATGATGAAAATATTAAGAGTGATAGAAATGATGTACTTGATCAAAGATTTCTGTGTAAGATTTCAAAAGAGAAATCAGGGCAAATAAACAGCATTACTTCTCCTTGTGTAGCCTTCCATCATCAGTTATCTGTGGCTTAAGGGTAAAAAGAGGCTTTATCAAAGCAATGTTTTCAATAGTGCTTAATGCATTTTTCTTACTTGAACTTGTCTAATGGCTTTTGAGGCTATTAATAAAGTGGTTAGCAGAACTGAACTCCCCTATTTAATTATGTATTGTGTGCAAAACTATTTATGTCTGGCACTTAATACTTTAATTAGGTATTCCCTGATTTGTCTGTCATGGGGAAGACTGGACAATCTTCCCTATTTGCTCTCCTCATTCCATTTATATGCCAGTGTCCATTATCTTGACATTTTTTTTCCAAGCACTGTTCTAAATTTGTAATTTCTCCTCACATGGAAGCAGTCCCATTAAAAAAAAAAAATCAATATGCCCTTTCTCTTACCCTTCTGATTTATCACATCCTTTCTGAAACAAGTGGACATCAGATTTACGAAGAGCAATAGTGATATTTCGTTACATGCTGCCTTTCCATCAAGGTTTCCAAGGCCATGCATGCTTCCAGAACTAAGAGTGTCTAATTCTGAATACATATATTCTCCATTTGCATAATCTACATTTATTAATATTTATTTTCTTCTTTTTCTTCCCTTTTTTTTTTTTTAACTGGCTAGTCATTAAGATTTGTAATCTTCTGCCAGTACCTCTACTGAGTTTTAGATTTAAATATGCTAATTAACTTGGGGAACTTCCATTAATTTCTCATTTTGCCATTCACTTTATCTCGCAGATATTTTATTAATGTGGAAAAAGCATAAATCCCTTTCCATTATTTCTTATCCCTTTGGTTCTTATATTTGTCTCTTACTAATCCAGAGAAGCACCTTCCCTGTTATCCCATTAAAAGTATTTAGTGAGAAAACTTATCTAAAAGTTTTTAAAATCCTTATCATACTTTAATTATATCAATTTTACCCCAAAGCCTACCCTAAATTCTACCCTAATTGATGCCCTAGTGTGCCATTTCTCTCTATAAAAGTAACATTTATTCTTTCCCTTTGCAACACATTTCTACTAGTCTAGTCACTTCCACTGTTTTTGTTCTATACATCAGATTTATTAGTCTGCGATTTCTGAAATGTTGTTGAAGACCGTTTTTACTTTCTCTCATCCCTTTGGTACTAGAGCCAGTTTAAGTGAGAAGCTATGCACCATACTGAGCAGTTTGGCAACTTCACGCTTGAAATTAAAAAGCAACCATGTGACTTCGGCAATTTGTTGCTATTCATTTTACCAGCTTGTCCTACATCTTTTAGTGATATTTCATTGTGATACAGGCATGCATTGGAAGAATTAAAGATTTGTGGGAACATCAAGGAGCTTTTCTGTAACAGGTAAGCATACCAATGGCTATACGAAAAGTAGACTTAAAACATCACTTCTCTGCCCCCTTTTGACAAATAATTTAATTCCACATTTCTTCCATGCTAGCAACAGCTCTAGCCATAAAGTTACCAGGCTGGTTGGGAGAGTCATTCATTCTCTCCCATTCAAATAATTCCACTTCTCACAGTTTAATATTAGATTGGGGCTGAGCACAAGAGAGATCAGTACTGATCTCAGAGTGGATGGATTATTGGTTTCCAATATAATAATCTGTGATATCCTGTGTACAAAAAGGGAAAATTTCTGGTACTTCCTTTAGAAATACTGATTAAGAATACCCTAAATTTTTAGTATTTTATACATTTTAGTATTTTAAATGCAAGATAAGAAGCTTGATGCTATCAATTCAATTTTCTCTATTTAACATTTTTGTTTCCCATTTTTCATAGAAAATAAGGTAACAAAATTACCGCTTTTGTGTGCACTGTTGCGTTACAAACCCTACAACAAAAATAAGAATAAAATTAATGTAGCTCAACTCCACAAGCTTTCCACATTTCAGTTAGTATTAGGCCGCAGTCTTTTGAAAGCTTTTGTTTTGCTCCAACATACTTATGAACTTCTTGTGTGTTTGTTACATCTTACCTATGACTTCAGGTTTCACATAATTTTTTAGTCTTACTGTGTGGTTTTACATAAGGAAGAGGTATGACTTCAGGATAAAATGAAAGATGAGCTACATCCATTTTTCTGTACTAAGACCATTATGATGCCTGTCAGTGACTATGGAGGGACTCCATTATACATGGATCATTAACACATTAAGGCATTAATGAGTCCTTTGAAACTATTCCTATCTATCTGACTTGTTGATTTCTACTGAAGAACCCCATCATGCATATTAACAAGATTACCCAAATCATTATAGATATAGAGGTATCATTACTCAGACTCTTGACTGCACAAGTATATAATTTTAAAAACGCCTCCCAGAGTAATAGTTCTGTAGTAAAATATGACTCTGCTGGAAGGTAAATGTAGCAGTGGGTAAAACCTCAATCTGCAAATGCTCACAGGACATATTAATGCTCAAGATCCCCTTAAAGCAATTCTCATTCAGGCCAAATGAAAGATAATGATAAAGAGATCAAAGGGGTTGGGGCTCAATGTTACTGGTCTCATGGGTTGAGCAAGTAGTGAGGACAGAAGTTATGATTGCCTGGGACTAGTCCTGCCATATACCTATTCTTCTCTTGCCCCCATCTAATCTCAGTCATCTAATTCTCAAATCATGTCCTGTCAGTGTGTGAAATATGCAGCTTACCCCAGACCTTTCAAAATTCTCCCCAGAAGCAGGACAAGCAGTCAGTTTTGGAGAAAGTGGGGCCCCAAGGTCAGTCAGCATGACAGGAGGGGAGTGAAGGAGAAAGAGGTGGAAGTTTTGGGGACTTGCTTTGGATCGTGTGAATGAGGTTCTGGAGTAGGACACAGTTGGGAGGATAAAAGACTTCAGGATGAGTTGAGGAGAGGGGAAAAGACAGATTCCTTCAATTGAAATGAGCTGTACCCTACTACCAAGGCTTTTTGAGCTCTACTTGGATTGACTGCAAAAGACAAGGCTATAGAATCATTTATCAAAGGGTACATACAGTAAGTTAATAGTAGGATAGTTTCATTTGTCTGCACTGCATGTTCTAAATCTCTAATCAGTGAATATACTCAGTCTGTAAGAAAGAGAGGTGTGAGGCTGAATCCTTCACTTGAGTACACACTTCGGAAAATTATAATTAAAATATGCAGAAGGAAGTTTTTCCCCCTCACTTCCAAATGAGTTTTTCCCCCTCACTTCCAAATGATGGGTTTCTCAATTCTGGAAAAATAATGGCTGCTGAATCAAACACACAACAACCACTTAGCACCAGGTACTGACAGGAGCACAGGATGCTACATTCATATTTGGATTCCTCCTTGGAAGCCATCGCTTGCTGTTTGGATTGTGCTGTACCATAAAACAGCTCTAAGCCAAACACCTGATTTTTGGTGTCTTAAAAGGTACTATAAATGAGCCTTTGTTTTGGAAAGGGAGAAGAACAACAGAAGAGTTACCAGAGGGTGGGGAACCTTGGCAGTGGTTGGAGTTTTGCAGTAGAAAAATAAGAAAAACCAAAAAAACTCACAAAACAGAATAACAGCTAACTGCCAAACCATCCCACAGCTGTTGAATAACAATAACTTAATGCCAAACAGCTGATGAGGCACATAATCTCTGGTCTTGAGGCTATTATTCAGAAATATCTGCTGTTGTGCATAGTTTAGTGTACATTGCAAAGCAAAAGGCAGGCTTATTTGGTTAGTACCTCACTGTCTCCAGCAAGACAGTGGACAATACCATGAAAACAATAAAGCTTTATATAAAGGACCTGTATCTGACTCTGATCTATTCTTCATGTTGCTGAATTGCAAGAGGCTAGCAATGAAAACAACACCCGAAAGCTTAGCAAAAAAACAACCCCCCAAAAAAAACCAACCAAAAAAACAAACAGGAAAAATAAGAATAAATTAATAAATTCAGTATTGGATACTGAAGTCAACTTTATTGGACAAAAAAATCTGAAAAAAATTAATATAAAAATAAATCAGTGTGATTTGGGGGTGAAGGATTGCGATCTCATGCAATCCTTCATCACTGTTTAGGAGGTAATATTATAAGACAGCTTCATAAATTAAGTCATCATTATCCTTGTAAGATTGATATGTGTTCTGAATAAAGATTTTTTTTTAATTTATTTTTTATTTTTAACCCACTCAAGGCAGGAAGGATAATATAAAAATGCAGCGTTTGCATGGTGCTGTATGAAGAATAACATTAAAGTCTCCATGCAAATTTAGAGAATGAAAGAATGTAGAGGTCAGAGACCAGTGGAATGCAACAAAATGAAAATAACTAAACTACTATGCAGCAGCTTTCGTTTATTGCAGTTATCTCAGACTTACTAAAGATGTATTGTTGTTTCTTTAAGTAAATGCAACATAAGCTGCCTGGGAAAACTATCCTACAGGATATATAGAGCATTTTCATTTTTCTTGCTGTGGCAATGATTAAGGCAATATATGGCTATCTAGAAGCAAATGAGGTGGTATGTAAATTGCAATGCTAAGTTAGCAATTTTAATTTACTGCCAAATAATAATATTAAAGAACTACAGACAGCTACAAAACTGTAGAATTACAGTCCTTCTGCAGTTCCAAGCACAAGAGCCGACAGTGTGGCTTTATCCACAGCTTTCTTCTGGGAAAGAAACCTCAAACATTTTTTCACTTTCAAGTTCAGGCACATTTTCAGTTACACTGGTATATGATTGATGTAAAGCTGTTTCAAGTGAATACCTAGATGCGATTTTACTACATTAAATCATATTCCAAAGTTATCTTCTAGTCAGATATAGTTTTGATAGTTTTAAGATACTCTAGGAAATGTAACCATTAGTTTCCTTGGGTGGCCAAGGAAATCCACCTACATTTTTTTAACAGAAGCCTTTCAGAGACATCTTAAGTGCTCTTACCTAGGCAAAATAATAATTAAAAAATCCAGTAAGATCTCTAACTGATCACAGAATAAAATGATGCAAAGAAATTTGTTGGGTTAGATCAGCTGTTGTCACTTTGCTTACGTTTAGGTTTCCCAAAAGTATTGAGATCTATCATCCTGAAACAGCAGAGAATAACCTCAGTTTTCCATTCTATACTGAAAATTTCAGGAACAATAACTGTCAACTACCATCCTCCCTTAATCAAACAATATAAAAAAATCTAACAGAAAAAGGCATGCCTTACTACAAATTAAACATTATTTTTCATTGAAAGCTTATGCTACTCTATTTAACCTTTGAATAATATTATCTTTGTCCATTGCTATCCAAGGTGAAAACTGCAACTCTGTCAAGTATTCCATGCAAGTTGACAGATTATGCTGGAGTTTTACATTTTAGTATAAATTATTCTCCATAATCTTCAGCAGACAGGTACATTGTTATCATACATTGCCAAAAGCCCCATTATACTATTGCATTTTGCCTGTCAGAAAATGAACAGTAGGCTTTTAATCAATGCAATTTGTTAAATACTTCTGCACACACATATATGTAGCCTTCAGACTACCATATTTTGTGGTGTTTACTGGAGTTTTGTTTGTTTTAAATATGAGGGTTGTATATCAGACCTATGTACCTATAAAGGCACATGCTGTTAGGTGCCAAGTGTTCAAGTTATTTAGTTAGTTATCCCAACTCTGGATGGAGTCTAGTCAACAGAGCCTAAAAAGGGATGACTGTGTACATTCCTGGTTCAGACCTTTTCCCAACAACACTGTCTTTCTAAGAAAGGTGTCACTCTAAACATCCACTGGCCCAAGACATCCCAACAATCTCCCCATTAAGAGTACTGCCTAAGCTGTAAGAAATCTCAGCTTTCTTTTCAGGAAAATGTGACACCTGACAAACAGAGATGTATCAAACTAATTCGCTCCTTGAGGAGCAAAACTCCAGAGTGTTGAAACCATCAAGAGCTCCAAGATAAGCCTTGTTCATGGTCACCAATGCAGAACATTTGGGGCTGGGTAGAATACCACTTGCTTTCTTTGTCCTGAAAGACTCTGAAAATGCTTCTTTCTCACTCTTAATGCTTAACCTTTTCAAGGGATATTCTACCCTTCTACCACTCACACAAGTACCACTCTCAGACCCTGGTAGCCTCAGAAAACCTTGTCCCAAGCTGGGGGTAGGTGGAGAGGCAAAATCAGTAGTAATGTCAAATAAAACTGCAGGAATAATTTGTCATGGATAGGGTCTCAAAGTGCCAAGCATCTTTCAATAATAAGGCACTGTCTGGACAAAAATCAGACTAGGTTTGGGCTCAACAGATAACAAAACATCTCAACTGAATACCAGCAAACCATGTTCTGTCAATAAGCCTGAAGTACTTTCATGCTATAGACGGCTATTAAAAAAAAACAACCAACTTTTAACTGCTTTGCACTCACAATTTTATTCAGTTTAATAAACAAACACACCTCTCTCTTTAGAAAGCGAGCCAATAAAGTAGACTAGGTTTTGTTCTCCCTCATAACAGCTCAGCAACACTAGAAACAAAAAGCATTGGAGGGAACATGATGCTTTCTAGGCAAAGGCTAGATTTGTTCTAGCAGTCTCAAGGACTCCTGCAGCTTGGATCTCGCCTCTCATACAGCCTTGGGTAGACCGACCACATAGCCAACATTTGTTGTGAAAAAGCATATAATCACTAAGAGTGTGTAGGTCAGACAATTACCCTTACAGACAAATTTTCACTCGAGACATCAGATGAAATTATAGGAACTTCAAGTAGAAGTAGAGCTTACCAGATGGTAGACAGTGCTAGGGGGGGCCACCTAAAGGGCTTTCATTTATTGTATGTCGACCTAAATTTGTGCTCTGTTTCCAGAGCAAAGAACATTTACTTGGTCACAAATGTTTTGAGAAAGTATGTTCCTGTAAACAAATCTATTAATTAAAAAATATTTCTGTGAATTACCATTTAAGTCATGGGATGCTGTTTTAGTCATTCATTCTCATCCTTTAAATCATAGTCCTTTCACCAAATACTTGCAGTCTAGTAGAAATACAACTGTTAAGCTCTCTCTCCCTTAGGACTCATAACATCCAGCAGCCAGACCTCCCTGACTGTTACCTGTTTGATGGCATGCAAGTGGGTCCAACTTTGACCAAGAACTTGGGGTACTGCCAGTACAATTTACAGTTGTATTAGTAATTATCATATGTGGCCTGCTTAAATTCTTACAGTTTGCCATTTGTGAAGGACAAATTAATTCACTCCAATGTGATGGAGAGAGGCCCTTCTACTTCACAGATCCTTCTGTTATTCCATCAGGTACCTTTCACTGTCATCAGTGCTATCAAGCAAACTGAGCCCAGGAGATATCAGTAAAGCTACTCCACTTTGCTCTCTGTTGGAAGTTACTGGGGCAGATTTACAAACACACAACAGTATCTTCCCCAAAGCCTTGAGAGGCATCACAGAAGAGGAGAGAGAGAGATTAGTAGACTATAAAGTTGTGACAAACATGGCGGAATACAGTTGTTAGTAATACTTTTCTTTTATTACTTTGGTTAAAGAAACATGGAAAAATAGAAAAAAGATGCATTTAAGATGAAAAAAAGGAGAACAAAGGAATTAAAGTGTGTAGTCAGCACATGACAAAGTTGAGGGAGGAAAACGAGGAGTGAGACCAACCTGTAGTATCAAGAAGCCCAAACTGTAATGCAATGTTACTATTATCTGGACGCAAATGATAGTCAAAACTCTTCCAGAAATAAGAAAATATAAGTCCCTTGTTCCTGCCTTTTGTACAATGCCAGGCCATCACTGGAGCCTCAAGCAGACACCAGCTTGTCTTGCCTTCATCTGCTACCTGCTGACTTTGTGTCACAACACAATAGTCTAGTTCAGTCAGAGAGGGAACGCAGTGTAACGTATGTAACTGGTATCATGAGAAGCACCTACCAGGGTGAGACACATAAGCCCATGTGCATAGTAAAGTGCTGAAAAACATTTTGCTAATTCTTCAAATTCCCACTTTGTAACATGACAGCAGCTAAAACTCTTAAAAGATGGGGAGTATCATAATTAATTAAATATACTAAGACATTAAAGAACAATGTATTATTTAAAACATTACAATCTCTTCAGACAAGATACTGGTAATCAGTACTAGAAAAAAAAATGAAAGTGAGAAGGGCAGAGATAAAGCTAGACTACGTTACATCATTTTGCCTATGCTAGCAGCATACAACTTGATTTTGGTTGAAAAATCTCATTAGATGTTCAGCAGAAATAATTTCAAACATAGTACAGCTTTTATCTTATCCTCTTTTTTTACTTTTCCAAAACATTACTAGATATGATGAAACCATCACCTGAAGAATACTGGTAATTTTAAAGTAAAAAAAAAAAAAAAGTTTTGGTATTTTCTTCCTCATTAAAACAAACAAGCTTATTATTTAGCAAAGGAATCTCAGGTGTTTCATACTGAAAACTTTAAGAGGTGTCCAACCAAGCAGCCACAGATTTATTCACACTAGTGTTAAGTCTAAAATTCAGAGCAAAGAGTCAGAAGAGGAGAGGTACCAGAGGAAACCTTCCCTGAAAACATAGCCAAAAAGTGTTCAGTCTAACGAGGCAGCGAAACACCTTTCTAACACATAGAACCATTTGTGGTCAAAGAAAACAGCTTCTATGAGTGGAACATAATTTTATTTTATGTTCACATTTGTCAAAAAGATGATAACTAACTATTTCTACTTCAATAAAGTTGCCATTTAATCTGAGGTACAGCACATCATTTTTGTGCGCTCAGTCTGCACTTGGACAAAAATCTGTTCTTCCTCACATTTCCTATTAGGCAATTTCATATTTACATAACAAATCCCCCAAAAAACTGAAACAAAGACAACAGATATGACTTTTTGTAAAGCAGTTATATTCTAAACATAAACAAGTTTAAAGCAACTAATGATTTTTAGCACCATTACAGTTTTTCTAAAAGAACCTATAAAAACAGATCAGAGATTACATTCCTTTCTGGTTCATAGCAACCATCCAAGTAATTAAGATAGTAAAAGAAAGCATAACTCTTTTTTTCAGAAACAGTCACAGCTTACAGAAAGAGAAGATATGTTGTTCATGTTTTGGCAGGCACCACAAGAAGCAGAAGCCCTTCCAAGAAGACACCATGCACACCATTTGAGGAATAGTGAAGACCAAGAGGGTGGACATAAGCATAGAAAAATTGTCAATCAGTGTTATGCTTTTGGTTGGATCAGTTCACTAAGTGGTGGAAAAGGCCACTTGTGGGCTGTGAAGTGGAATCATTGATTAATCTTGCTTGGTTTTTAGGCATGTTGGCTTGGCTTCATGCAGTAGCTTGTGAGACTTACCCAATAGCTCAAATATTTCAATATGGCACAGCATAAAGCTCTGTATATATAGTGGCTTGTGGCTCACTGACACATCAACATGGCTCTGAAGCATGTTAATTTGCCCTAACCTATGTAGACACAGATTGAAACAAAGACATGACAGCTATCAGTGATATACATCTTTCTGTGTAGGAGAGGTACAGAAAATAATGGATGAGCATATGTTCAAAAATTTCCAAAAAACCACCACATTGTGTCCATGTTTCAGGACAAGTGTTCAGAGAAGAGTTCCCAGGATCACTGACTCTAGCACCTACCCACTACTACAGAAAATCATGTCCTATTTCTTCCATGGATGTACCAAATTTCGACTCTGAAGTAATCATCCTTCTTGCCCTGGCACTAGTTAGATGTCCGCTTCGGACACTTGTCTCTTTAATGGTCAGAAACCTGAATTTATTGACAGCTAGATTATTCTTGGATAACTTTGCTCTTCAGCTCAATAGCTTTTTCCACTTTCTCCACGTTACCTTTACAAGGCATTCAGAGGCAGCGTCGCATTCTCTCTCCCCCATAGCTCAGCTTCTCTAGGCTGAACAAGTTTGGTTCTTCTAGACAGATCTTCCTTTTTTCCTATAGTTATCTCAAGCAAGGAATAATGAAAATGACAGTTTTATATAGCGTTAATGAGGGTAACTATTCACATTAGAGGACTGAGAAAAGCCAAGCCCCAATAGTTGGCTTAATGGAGGTGTGAGCCACAGTCTCCACCCCAGCTGAATAGGGAGGAGGGGAGGAAATCTACACTGATTGCTCAAGAACCGGTAGAAATGGAAATTTCAGTATGTAGGTAAAACACACACATTCAAGAAGGTGTCAAATTCCAGGACTCCACCACCAGCCCGCCTCCACTGATGAGCTAGTACATTGCTTACTGTTCATCCTACTGAAAGTGATTTTTATTTCAAAAAAATGAAAGTGCTTTTATTTAAAAAATAAGTATATATATATTTCATATAGTATATGATATAGGTATATAAATCGGGCAAAACATATATATAGTCAAACAAGTCAGAACAGAGTAGATATAAAATGTAGTTAGCTTCATTTAAAACTTTTCATTACATAATACAAGAAACCTCACCCTCTTTTAAACATCAAAGCTTCATTTACAATCAATCATACACAGGCAAGAACAGAAAACTTGTGGAGTAGCTAATTACATCTACAAGCAATATTTTAAAGAGAGAAATTATTAAATAAGTAACTACTCCTTAACAAGTTATCGCACAATACAGAAAGAAGAGCCATTAAAAGATGAAGCAGTAACGGGTTACTGCAGCATTTATTAATTTTCGTTTCTAACAAAGTTAATCAGTCCTATTGCTCCTTCCTTTTCCACAACACTCTGCAAAAGCACAACAGCCAACAAAAAATACTTGAGTCTCCATGTTTTTCTTATTTTTATCATTTCTATTTTACCACTAGGTGGTGACAGCTCAACACAGATCAGCTTCTAGTCTGTTAAGTGTAAACTGCAACCGGACGATGCGGTTTAACATAAAAATTAAATGTGCTCTCTATGCACTAAAAAAAAAAAGAGCAATTAACCTTTTTAACTGTATACATTGCTGTAGGAAAGACTTACCTGCTTCAGTTGCATCCTTTCACTCTGTTCTCCATTAAAATACTCATAGACGCCTTGAAAAACTCTTCCCAGATCATTCACTCAAAAGAGCCTTTCACCTTGTTTCTAGCTGAGTCACACAGCTCTTGTATACTCTGTTGTCTTGTTGTAGCAGATGTTTAAAAAATCATGACGGCTCTATCTTTAAATCCTCTTTCCACAGCACTATTTGTAAGGCTGCTTCCACGACTCTATTAAAGCCCTCAAAGGTGAGACTGCCACTTTTTTTTTTTTTTTTTTTTTTGCCTCAAACTCTCCTCTAGATTCCTAGGGCAGTTGAAATACATTGCTTTTAAAGAATACCCACATCACTACACTTTGTATCAGAATGAACCTTCAAGTCACAGCTTTCCCCTCAAATCATTCAGCCACAAAACCTAATCCTGCCTCCCACTATCCACAAGTAGCTAAGTGAAGTTCAGGTGAAGTCACCGCTGTTGAAAGGCTTGCCCCCCAGCAGGTACCTTGGGCACCCCTGTGCCCTGTTATCCTCCCTGGATGCAGCTGTAAAACACTCCTTGGTTTGTATGCGGATGGGATGTACTATCTAACTCTTAGTGCAAAGAGACCTACCCGCAGAACTTTTCTATCCAGTTTTAAAAATAATCTCTTATGTGCTGGCTACAATAAACATTTTGCATTGGTGTGAAGCTGCTTTTGCTGTTAAAGTTCTTGCCTGATACATTGCCAGTGATGTTTGCATGCAATTCCTACAACACCCCCGCACGGTGCGGCTGCAGCCCCATCTTCCAGTGTGCTCCCTGTAGCCCCTAAAATGGATCATTTCCTTCAGTACCTGCACCTGTATGAGTCTACACCATACTTGCTCAGGTCTAGGTATTTTATAAACTGGATTAGGAGCTGCATCTGGATGCAGTCCAGCTACCGAAACCATAAAAAGCTGAAAATATGGAAAAAAATGCATGGCTTCTCTATTTTCGTATTGCTTACAACTGTATCCATAATAGATGACACCTCTGAAATACGATTATGCTTTTTGGATTAGTAGAAACAAGTTAAATTCATTTGTTTGTTTCTTACCAGGTTTATATCTGAATAGCTGAAACCTGTTGGGTTTAATTACATTCCCAAATATAATACAATATATATGAAAGGAAAACGAGTAATACAACAAAACCATAAAAAATATAAATCAGTATTTCTACCTCCAGCATCATCATACTTCACTGCACCAGTGAGGACACTCAAAGCCTTATGATGGTGAAAGAGCAGTGCTAAGACTATTTGGTAGAATTTCTTACAGAAATTTATTAGTGGGGGGAAGTTGCATGGCAAGGGTAAAGACAAACCAAATTACAGAAGATACATGATAGGGAAAACAAAGAAAAAGGACTGAGTTAGTTTGTATTTCCTTTGTATTACATCAACCTTTGCTTGAAAGTCTGCATGTAAGATATTTGTTAACATAACATCTTTTCTAGAAAACCTGTCTCTCTAACTCGCACCCAATTGCTGCCCTGTAGTTTATAGCTCAGTGCTTATGTGCACTGTTTGGAATGAACTGACTAAGTATAATTTATGTCAAGGAAATGGGGAAGAATGATATAACAGGTATATTAGCTAACAGCATGGCTTAAATAGGTTTCAAACTGAAGCACAGAAAATTCTACTTAAACTACAAGCAATCCAACATGAAAAATCAATAGGAAATCAGAGTTACAAAGCAGTAAAATATATGGACCATTCCCCAAAAAGGGTAGGCTTTCTCACTAGACTGTGAAAGATCCCATGCTGTTCTCAAGTCTGCATCACACTGTCACCCTAAAGAGCACATGAGAGAATGATAAAGTCATGAACAAAGAGAAAACAAACCCAAATCCTTGATTAAATAACTTCATCTCCTAAAAGCCTACTCTTTCTCAAGTAACCCGTCAAATCCTCTGACAGCTCTTAACACTTTGCTGTCTGTTCCACCTTGACGCAGGGTCCAAGCTGGTGCCTCTTCCATGATCTGAGATACAGGGCGTGAATAGTACAGTACAGGTGTGCCACAACATGTACAGCCTCTCAGACTTTCCACCTGGCTTCAAAAATGGAACAGACATGGACTCTAAGCTAGCAGCAACCCAAGACCTTGGCCCCAGTTCTGTCCTGTGGCAAGGAATTCCATGGATTAATTATGGCTTGTATAAAAACAAAACCAAAAATCCACAACAATAAGAAAATCCAACCCACAAGTCAGGCTTGTATTAAAAAAAAAAAAAAAAAGTGCACCAAGTCAAATCTGTCATTTTCCAGTGTTTAATCTGTTTCCTTTCAATTCATAAATTTTCTTCTTGGCCTTGTATTGCTCTAAAACCCACTGAAGCTAATGAAACAATTCTCAGTAGTGGCAAAGTTAAACTCTCTAAAGGAGGAGCAATTAGAAATATTCAACACAGCTCTGCACCGTTCAGCACCTGGTCCAGTCTCTAGTATCTCTTAGTAATCCTCAGTTGTAGAAGAGCTACTCGACCGTGTCGGGATTCCCAGGCAAGCTTTCCACACAGCTAACCATTTTCACTGGACAAGTTTCTGCTGCATTTTTATAAGATCCTGTTTCAGGGAGGAAGTTTATGTTGCTATCTTTTTTGTTACCACCTGCCATGCTCCGTCACTTCATTTCCAAAAGAGAAATAGGGGCCAAGTCTCATTCCTTCAGGCTGCAAGAAACATCACCTACTTTTCTGGGTTGGTATAATACAGATTTTCTTCCACTGAATTAAACTCATAGTACTGTCACTTAGTGTGAACGAGGAGGCAATGAGGGCATTTTAAAACATTCCAAGCACAAAATGAAACACATGTTTGAATAATATTCTCAAATGCTGTTTCCAAAAAAAAAAAAAAGGTGGGAAAATAATAATAACCTCAGGCACTGTCCTCAGTGAACTACGAAGTATAAATAGCTCAGCTGAAAGCAGAACAATAGTTGGTTTGTGCTATAATGCAGCTGAGCTAAAAATAAAGCTTCTTTGGAATTAGAGAATCTCGTAATTCTTACAAATCGTAATACCTTAATCTTTTCCTTTAACCTTTCTCCAGCTAGATAAAAGGAATTAAAATAAAGCTTCTGATTCTGAGGAACAGAATGTTTGGTATCTATTGTTGATAAACAAAAGAATACCAAGCCTTTGAACATTGCTTGACCTGTCCCATTGTATCAATCTAAAGATAGTATTTTTGTAGGTATTACATAATTTCAGTCCTAAAGTAGAAAAGTTCTCTAACAGACATTTTCCTTGGGTCATTTTTCCACAGCAAGTCATGTAAAAAAGCCAAGGCTATGACATAAAAGATATACTTAAATATTTTAATATTTACTTTGAATTTCAGTTCCTAAACAAGCCAAGTTTGAACCACTCAAGTCTTAAGACAGTCCCAACTAAAAAAAAAACCAAAGAAAATTAAATTATTTTCACTTTATTATGACCAACATCAATCATAGAAGCCCAATCCTTTTCATGCCAATGAGAAGGATTGCAAAATGGCACAAAAGAAAAAAACAAGAGCAGCCATCCCTGTCCATTATATAGGCTTCTTTCCATTTCCCTCAACTAAAAAATAAAAAAAAAAGGTTGCCTTCATTAGGTATAGTCTGAGCACTCCCCCACCCAGTGTAGCTTATTCTGAATACTTGTTGATGCTTCCAGAGGCAGAAAAAAAAAGTTCCTCTTTTTCTTTTTCATACGATAAAACTAGAAGTATATGTGAAATTTAAACTATCTTTCCTTTGGATACCAGGAATGGTGTCTCCTTTTACCTTAAAGAATACAGTGGGTCTTTTCATTCATTAACCATGCCTACTTTTGTCTTTATCCTTTTCTGAAACCAGATAGCAGAAGATTCTCACTAATATGATGCCAAGATATACGGGATGTTTATGATAAAGAATCTGATGTCTCAGAGTATGTTGGTCCATGAAGTGCTCTGAAAAGGCACAACCTGGTGGAACATCTGATCAATTCTTAAATCAGTCACCTCATGAACAATGCAAGGTGGAATTTATTACCAATAACAAAGAATGGTTAAACAAGACCGTCTCCTAAAAAATCTATGTACTCATTCCTCATCCAGAAAATGCACAATGACTCAGCTTCAAACAGTGAGAAAAAGTTGATATTCCTGAAGGGGAATATTTCAGAGGGGCCAATTCTTATCACATTTTCAGAGTTGAAAAGACTCTCCTTTACCAAACAGGCGGCCAGTCCATCCTTGCTCAGAACTAGCACATGCAAGATTTCCATAAAACCCTCCATTTATCATCCTAGAGCTGTTGGTAAGAGATAAACAGATTGTTTTCTGTGGGAGATGATGACATTGGAGCCACAGAGGACACCACTTACTGACATCACCCAAGATAGACAGGGAGAGCCTTTGAGATGGCGGGACCTCTTGTCATGACTTGAGAGTTGTTGTAGACCAAAAGGCACTATCAGAATGTTTCTTGTTGCATTTTGAGTTTGCAGAATTATTTTTTCCCAAGTGAATAACCTTCTCTATATATTGTATATACCAGTACTTGCTGATTTCATGGTGCTTTGAATATATGCACTGTGGTGGTGCTGCTGTAAAAAGAAAAGCAGAGTAAATAAGTTATTAACCATAATTTGCATCCATTAATTTCTTCCCAAAGTCTTTGACCAGCTGGAAATCATGCCAGGGCTTTTCTGAAGATGATAAACGAACTGCAACTCAGTAAAAAAAGGTATGGAAAAAGCAATATGTATCTAATTCATTAAGGGAGGCATTAACATCATGATAAACTTCAGTACAAAGGAGAAATATTTTAAATTCTATCTTCTGAGCATGGCTTACCCTGAATAGCTGCAGTTTTGGTACTCCCACCACCTACTCATTACAACTGCTCTAAAACAACTTCTAAGAACATTTTTCTCTATTAGAGAAACTGACTCACATGTCTGGAAAAAAACCACTATCCAGAACTTTTTTCACCAAAAAATTAGGATTTGGTTCAACTGAAAGATTTTGTGGCTGTATGTTGACATCAGTGAAGTTTTCTCACTGTAGAGAAACAAACCCATGTTACTGTATTTAAAGCTCTTTTCTTTTTAACTCACATTTTGTACCAAAGATCAATTTTCCCAGCAGTTCAAACCTGGAAAAAATCCCATTTATCTTTGGGGTGCATTAAGCAGTTCTCTCAATCTCAAACTGTGCTTTTCCAGTAGTTTTGGAACAACCATCAAAACTAATAGCTGGCTGTTTGCAGATCTCTACTCATAGGCACTAGCAAAGTTGACACTAATGTCTCAGTAACGCTAATTATATGAAAAAATTGAGTTTTCCTTGAACAGTTGTTGTGGCGTCTTCCTTCCAAAGCTGTAGGGAGCTACCCAGTTTTAGAGATGACAAGAAAGGAAATGTCTTGCTCACACTCACTGAGCAAGTGGCAGCCTGGCAGATCTGCCACTGAGGCAGATCTCAGCAGTGATGAGCCTGAGACTCTGTATCCCTCCAAGAGACACAGCCCATAGGTGAAAGAAACTCAATGCCATTTATCTCTCTGTTAAGTTCTTCTGTTGTTTGAAGCAGCCTTCTCCCCTCTCCACTCCAGGGGGGAGCTAGATGCACGTGGCTAGCTCTGACAAAGTGGTGAGGAGTTCACAATTCCCAAGAACAGCATTGAGTATAGGCAGTTGCTGTGTCTCAGAAGTAGCACAGCTCTGCTTATGTGGCATAATGCCTGCTATAGTTAGCATTGCTTAGTCAGCTAATTAGCCTAGTGAAGGTCCTGCACTAGCACTTGCATATTATTTCCTACTGCAGAGTTAGCTCAGCTGTGCTATCTCTGCATAGTTCATCACTGTCCAGAAAAACAGCTGGATTCCTGGTATGTCTGTATGGTGATGATCAAGCAGATAAATAACTAATATATACATATATCTCTGTGGTTTGACCCACATTTCTCTAAAAAAAAGTTGCTTCTAAACTGATCAAGTAAAAGAAGAAATTCTGTTCTTAGATTACATGTCTCAGGGTAACTTATTTTGGTGAATATTTTACCTTACATACATCAGAACACGTACATAAAAAAAACTTAATTACTTATTACAGCTTCAGAAACTTAAATTGTCCCTTTTCAACATATTTTCATAGTTTAAAACCAACTAGTGTGTTGTAAATCAGTCCTCACAGCAGAAGGTATAGCATATTTGAAAGAATATTTGTATTATATGATAGAAAAAAATTGAAGTGGAATCATTGAACCTTTCCAAAATATAATGATCTGATACCTTTAACTTAGGTAATTAATTAATTCAAATATGACTGCTTTATTACATGCTTTTGACAATTCATTTACTAAAATAGTACATAAAAACGATCTTATAGTATTACCTGGGGAAATTTCTCATTATCTTACCCATGTAGAGTGGACATTTTTCTCCTCTACCTCATATGGAATAATTATAAATAAAGGAACTTATGAACTCATACAGTATTTTGACTACAAATTTTTTACTTGAAAAACAGACTAGAAATTGCCTAAAATGACAGCACTTATTAAATCAATGAAAAATAAAGATAGCAAACTTCTCATCTGGAACTTGAGAACAGTGAGGATGAAATTAAGATAACTAAAAAATTATTTAAAAATTCAGCCAGAAGATCCCATAGAGCATTGCTAGGTGTTTAGAAAAGCTGATGGATTCAATGCCTATGAAATGCAGAAGGTCCATTTCTCCACAGCCTTATCCTTAGTGAAGTAATTTATTTCTGGCATAAATAGGGTTTTAAGTGTTATTTCTCATTTAGCAGGTTTTTTACTCAATTTGTAGAAGTGCATCTTACTATGAAAAGTGAAAGGCAACAAAAAACTGAGCTCAGGCTCTGTCGTGCAGCAATGCGAGCCAAGAACAAAGGTATCTGCATTCCTCCAGGAAAGGTTAAAGATATTTCTATAACTGACATTGAGCAAAAACAATAAATCATTTCCTGTGCACCTCTCCAAGAGCATAATGCAGTGAAAGGCAGCTAACAATCAGACCTTCTGCTCTGACAACAGATGCTACATTCTATAGTTAAATTCAAATTATTTTATGAGCTACTGAAACACACTGATATATGTCCCTGTTATGTTAAAATTCAGTAAGTTTTCAATTTTATTTCTAGTTCAGTTCGAGTTGAGGAAGATCAAACCTAAAAACTATGAGTAAGTGGGATGCAAAAACTAAGTTTGGAATTTAGCCTGGAAATTGCTTACAAAAATCCCATATATATCTTGCACTTAGAAACAGGACTATGGTACGCTGCTGGTTACTGCAAACAAAAAATTAACAACTCAGTTTGAGATCTCATGCAGAAGATGACTCCTTCAGCAACTGCATGCAAGTCTATTGTGTGGACCAGTGGCTCAGAGGACAAAGCCTTGCATCAATTTTATCTGCAGTTCCCAAATCTTCAGAATCTCCAGTCCTGGTGTAAATTGTATATTATGCACTCAAAACCTGACAGCCAGAGAAAGTACAATTGTAGGATGCTTTTAACAGACAGTATAGATACTGTGTGCAGAAGAAGCAAGACATATGTTTATATGAAAAAATGACCTGGAAACCAAGAATTTAACTGCTGTTTAAAAATTATTGTTAATAATTTTTATTAATTTTTTATTAATTTTTACTATTTTTTATTATTTTACCTCTCACTGAATTGTAGTACCTCTCATAATTGTGAAGGAGGTTCATACAAGTTGAAATAATTTATGTAACACCAGCTTTAAAAAACCAGAAAGTTTATGATAATCTATTCTGAGACATTTAATAAGCTAAAGATTTTTATTATTATTATTATTTTAAAAATTACAAGACTGGGATATAAAACAGCTGGCATTTCAAAGGTCTGATCAAAAGTTGATCAATGGGCTTTATGATACTGAAGGAAGGCTCTTCTGAACTCTTTTCAAAGATGAGATCATAACCTGTAGTTTCTGAGCAGAGAAAGAAAATAGACTACAAAAAGTAGAAAACAGACAAGACAACTAATAAAAGGTTCAGGTTAATCTTTCATTTCCTATGAACGAAATGGAGACATTTTACCAACTTTGAATCTACAGCACCGTGTAGCGAAAGTGAGAGCGAAAAGACAAGTGGCAAAATAATCGCATGTTATCTTTACTCTTACCCCAAATTCCTCCTTCCCTGGTTTTGCAAATGATAGTGTTGACTTATTTCCTAATACTTTAAACATAACCCTATTTTTAATAACACAAAAACCATAGGAATCAGATTTTAATTCACATAAAGGCAAGAACTTCAAACTCCAACACAGGTTACTTTCTGAAGCAAGTGACAGTATAGTTTTTGCCTATGTCAAAGCACTTCAGTCCCTATACAAACAGTAGAGTCAGCAGGACCTTGCTCCTAAAAAAAATCAGAAACACTGACACTATTACAGAAACATGTCCTGTGTGGGTGGACCCACCGGAACCCACTAGAGAACAGTGGTTTAATGGGTAACTCCCATTAAACCCTGTCATTGCCAAGGTCCTTAGGACTAACTGTGGAAAAAGACATGGTAGCAAAGCCAAGCCTTGTTTCACAATGCATGTTTAAGGGTAACTTGCTAACAGGCTATTTCCAAGAGGTATAAACACATTTCTGAAATACAAATGAAAGTAGGGTTTTATGCCTCCCCTATACACAGAACAATAATAGCAGTTCTTGCAGCTCAGTATTTATTCATATTTCATTTCATAATTGTCCTGGTTTCAGCTGAGATAGAGTTAATTTTCTTTATAGTGCCTGGTATGGGGCTATGTTTTGGATTTGTGCTGAAAACAGTGTTGATAATACAGAGATGTTTTAGTTGTTGCTGCACTAGTCAAGGACTTTTCAGCTTCCCATGCTCTGCCAGGTGCAGAAGAAGCTGGGAGGGGACACAGCCAGGATGGTTGATCCAAACTGACCAAAGGGCTATTCCATACCATATGACGTCATGCTCAGTATATAAAGCTGGGGAAGAAGAAGGAAGGGGGGGACATTTGGAGTGATGGCGTTTGTCTTCCCAAGTAATGGTTACGCGTGATGGAGCCCTGCTTTCCTGGAGATGGCTGAACACCTGCCTGCCCATGGGAAGTAGTGAATGAATTTCTTGCTTTGCTTCACTTGCGTGCGTGGCTTTTGCTTTCCCTATTAAACTGGTTTTATATCAACCTTCGAGTTTTCTTACTTTTACTCTTCCGGTTCTCTCCCCCATCCCACCGCGGGGGGAGTGAGCGAGCGGCTGTGTGGTGCTTAGTCGCCAGCTGGGGCTAAACCACGACAGTCCTTTTTGGACTTCATCCACAGCCACAGACAGGACAGAAACCAGGACAATAATATGTTGGATATTCGTATTCATAATATGTTTATAATATCAATTCCATAATATGGAAAAAAGTATTTCTCATAAAATGAGGGGAAATGGAACAGACACACTAGGTACATCTGACTGGAACAGTATTTTCAATAAAGATTTGATATCCTAAAATTTTCAAAAACATCATTTACATTTCCTAAGCATACGAGAAATCTTGATGCCTGTTGTACAATACACATGCTCCACTGCCTTCTGTAGGACATACTCACTTATTTCTCCTAAGCCATTTGCTTTTTGTGATTTATCAGCTCATATATTGGATTCTGTAAACTTCTAGATAAAGAACTGATGGTTTGGCATTCCCAAGTAGGTATAACCATCTCCTCTGTCTAATGTTCAAGGGTTTACTTCAGTGCATAAACTCCAAGATCTCTAAGCGAGGATCCAGGACAGAGTTTAGATACTGTCTTTATATACATTTACATCCAATGATAAAAGCACAACGGCATTAACAAGGGCAACAACCAGTCCTATCTCCTTGATACTTATATGAGGACCATATGACTACCAAATAAGCCTTAAAAATACATAATGCCTTAAAATACAATAATGCCTTAAAAGATAAAGAATTGCACATTACACGTGGGAGAGTCACACACAAAGAAAATAAAATACATCACTCTAGGGGAAAAAACCAAGAAAATTCCCCTTCTCATTTGCAACTTTTAAGAACTTGTGAGAAGGGCATGTTTTGGATATGCCTCCAGTCATGGCCATTCAGAGGAATGTTGCAGCTCCTGATCAGGAAACCAGCAGGGTTTGCCCTGTCCTGAGGTGTTGTCTTCCTTCACAAGTTTTTCCGTGGAGCATTAAGCTATACAGTTTTTCTTCTGGATTGGTGACTGAATGCAGCGACTTGTTATCCCAATGAAACAGTTTTTGCTAGCTTTGTTTCAATATGTCCTAACAATCACCAGGCTCAGGATCTGTGTGAAATTAATTCCAAATCAAGGTTTCCATCACTAAATAAATCCTAACACCTTTAGCCACATTTCTGTATGATCTGGAAATGGCTGTAAATACTGGAGTAATGAGTCTTTGGGTATAATATTTTAGTAAATATGTTTAGCAATCTAGGTGTGTCGAACAAAAGCTTAGATAGTTTTGGAGGTTTTGTCTAACCTGAAAAGATAAAATGCATTTCTGATTAATAGAGCACTTTTAAATATCGAAGAATATGGAATCTCGATGCAACTGGCTAGATATTCAGCAAGTGCCCACTGGCAACTTTTGTCGGTGGCAGATAGGTTTATTTCAGGCACCAGGGATGTCGTGTGGGACAGTGTCAAATGCTTTGCACAAGTCCAGGTAGATGACATCAGTTGCTCTTCCTTATCCACCAATGCTGTGACCCTGTCACAGAAGGCCACCAAATTTGTCAGGCAAGATTTGCCCTTAGTGAAACCATATTGACGGTCACCAATCACCTCCTTATTTTCCATGTGCCTTAGCATAGTTTCCAGGAGGATCTGCTCCATGATCTTGCCAGACACAGATGTGAGACTGACTGGCCTGCAGTTCCCCGGGTCTTGTTTTTTTCCTTTTTTAAAAATGGGGGTTATGTTCCCCCTTTTCCAGTCAGTGGGAACTTCACCAGACTGCCATGACTTCTCAAATATAGTGGCTTAGCAACTTCATCCACCAGTTCCCTCGGGACCCACAGATGCATCTCATCAGGTCCCATGGACTTGGGCACCTTCAGGTTCCTTAGATGGTCTTGAACCTGATCTTCTCCTACAGTGGGTGGTTATTCATTCTCCCAGTCCCTGCCTTTGCCTTCTGCGACTTGGGCGGTGTGGCTTGAGCACTTGCCGGGGAACACTGAGGCAAAAAATATCCAGCCACACTGTGGATCTTCAGAGGAAATAATTAGAATGTTTTCCTGATCACTCATCATCAAGATTGTTCATTACCAATACTACTATCATATGTTTTGCCATATCTACACCAATATCAAAGCTCATGAGAATAAAACCTGAGGGATTCAGCTATTTCCATAAATTTCACTGTTAATCCTTTTAAAAATGTCAGCCAGATGATGTAAATAATACCAAATTTGCCTTGCAATTCTTTCTTTTAAACTACAAGGCTTAATGAGTTGTTGCGTACTATGGCAAATGAGATATTCCAAAACAAAGTAAGGTTATACTAATGTCACTGACTGCAAAGTATTGATCTTAGTATTTACCCAGATTTGTGGAATACAAATGTATCAATTGTGTATCAATTAAAACTACGCTGATTAGACAGTTTATAAGGGGAAAGAAAAATCACATGTTCATATATTCAATTCGCTTTGTGCCAACACATTATCTTTATCCTATTAAAGAGCCTTATGCCATCTGTACCATCTGTGATACCAGCTGGTACATTGGTCCAAAAATATCTCTTCAATTATAGTATACTGATCAGTTTTTAGTATAGAATCAATTGTAGCTTAACTGAATTATAAAAATAAATCGGTATTATTTTTTTTCTCATATCTGTGATTTAATTTTGGTAATGAAAATTGAAAAACTTCCTGTTCTTCTCCTAAGATTTGGAGATTTCATAATTTGCTTCACATAAAATGAAGTAAATAAAGAGTTAAAGAGGGGATATCAATTAAATAAGTTAGGTATTGGGACCTTGTTCAAAATGAGATGCTAACCATTTGTAGCAAAAATCAAATAAGGAGCTCCTTTTCCCCCAAATTCTCCTTCTAAACAAATATGGCATACATTAAAACGTAACTTTACAAAGCCAACAGACCAGTGATATCTTGTTTTCCTACATAAAGATTTATCTTATTCAGTAGAGATATTTATAAACTTACAGCAAGATTCTCATTCATTTCAGCAAGCCAAGATTTAACATCACACAATTAACTGAAAACTGTACATCCTTCTGTACCCCTCACCCCTTTCACACTTTGTATCTTAGGGCCTGATCCTTTGATCCATCACATTACCCCTACTTTTAAGCAGAACTACAAGCCAAAATCTGAGTTTTATGCTATAAATCCTTCACACTCGGAAATTTTGCTATATATATTAATTACATAGGAAGTATACATCAAAAGAACTGTACTGTGATCATAAATACTAACAGCATTAGTTCAGCCCCTTTCTACATATGCATTATGGTGCAACCTTTTAATGACACGATCATGTGCTATATTTTGAACAGGATCTTCTTTTGATTAGTTAATTTAATTCATGGATTATTAAATCAATTCTCATGGATTTAATTCATTACTTATTTACCAAATTTGAAACTTCACTCTTTCCACATTTTGTGCCCCCATAATTTACTTACCAAACATTATTGAAAATCTGAGCTGAAAATACAATTTTCTATGATGTTCGTCACTACAGTGTCTAAGTGCTTCACAAATATTACTACATTTATATTTACAACATCCCTGTGAGATGAGAGGGTATTATTATACCTACTTTATGAAGAACAGAGGCACAGTGAGATTAGGATCAAAGGTATTGACTAATTTGGGCACTTGGTAGGAAACTCATGGAAGCTCATTTTCACAATGCTTAATACACAGCCTTTCACATATGTTCAAAGCCAAGTTAGTAATGCTGCAAATGATCAATATTCTGCAAATCAAACCCCAAGGATTCACTCAGAAAACAAGAAGTACACAGTGTCAATCCCTAAAGTTTGTCTTAACTGGAACATAGGAACTCTGGCAGAAGAAATCCAGTTCTCCAGTATAAATTAAACCATAAGGACCTCTTTTCTTTTCTGTATCCTGTTTTGTTCACTACTTTCTAAATTGTTCAGTCAACAACTAAGGAATTGCACTGTTATCTTCCTTACAAGCATTTCTATCAGTTGTTTCATCACCTGAGTTTCCACTCTGTTTACTAAAAAGTAGAGGTTTTTTGGTTTCAGGCAAAATCGACAGCTAAGAAACTGATAGCTGCAGTACGTTATTGTGCCCCCATATAATTCAAAACTAGAGGGAGATGGAATAATTTCTGGGTTTACAGACATTTTCTCACAGCAGAGAATGTGGAGATTCAGAAACACAAGGATCAATTTTAAGTTATTGTGGGGACATACTGTGCTATTTCCCATCCTCCATCTAAGTTTGATGTTTCTCATTGGTCATTTTTCATCTCAGTTGCATCAGAAGTGGTATGAACTAAGGGACTTAGTTAAAGCAGTCAAACTATCACAGCTTAGGAAGGTATCTCTTGTCAACTGAGGGGTCTTAAGTTAAAAAATTTTACCTCTCAACCAGCAAAGATAAACACAAACCTGTGCAAAGATAAACATAGAGACATTTATAACAGCTCAGCTAAGAGATGCTACGCTCAAAAGCTGTAGTATTTTAATGGCTTTAACTATATATATACATGAGGTATAACAAGGAAGTCAGATGAAGTGATGCTAGTTATATTCAGAGGACCTTGGTGATGTCATTGACAGAGGTTTAAATACTATGTATTCTTGCTGTTAGTCACTCTTGCTGTTACATTCAAGACAACCCTAACCTATGGATCTGCTTAGGCCAGAAGTAGGTAATGAAACCAGCTTCACATTTCTGTTGCCCGATGCCTTGAGTTCTTGTATTGTCAGAAATAGGTTTTCTCTGCTGTTGGAAATGATGACCCCAACTCACCCAAGTATCTTGCTTTTGCACTCACAGGGCCAAAGATATCGCAAATTAAATGATGTATTAGAAAAGGATTTTTAGTATTATAGGTATTAAACTTTTTCAATTTGTTCACCTATTATAATTCTCCTTCTCCCAGCCTGTATAACAAAGAAATCAGGTTGGCCTCAAAGGTGGAGGATTATGGAGAACAGTACAAAAAGTGCTTAGGTAGCTCAATATTTCCAGCACCATTTTCTGTGACATATGTGAAATCAAGCATGCCTTCTGCTTTGCTACACAGTACAGGTTTGTTGGCATTTGGTTGAGGTGATCCACAAAATTCAGTTGCAGTGTTGCCACATATGACTAATACAGCCATTGTGCCCACTAAACATTTAGATGGCTCGGTGTAGAACTACAGCTCCTTACAAACTTTTTCTTAGTCTCTTGCACACAGAAAGGATGAATAAGAAAATTAAAGAACAACTGAGAACACATCTCCTTGCCAAGAAGATAATGCTACTCGAAGGAACAGCAGGGAGGTCCCAGCAGGGTGGCATTATTGCAGCAATGAAGAGCACCAAGTCCTCCCACTTACCCCTCTTGGGCTGAAAGGAGGGCAAATCTACCCTGTCAGAACTGTCGCCTGCCAGAACTGTCAGGACCACACTGCACTCCAATGGAAACAAGCATTCAAGAAAGGTGACAGCAGCAATAAATTAAATGAAGAAAAAAAAAAAAGGCAAATAAAGCAACATGTAATTTTGTTGTTCTAGTCATTCTGGTTTATTCGTTTCTTACTGTTTTTTCCTCCCTTCTTCTGCCCTAACTTTCCCCTTCTAAGATATGTTGGTTTTCGTTTTAATTTGATCTTTTGTGAAAAGGTAATCAGTCATAATGCTTCATCATGAAAAAAAAAAAAAAAAAAAAGGAAAAAAGCTGGCTTTGCATACTTTAAAGAAGCTGCTTCTGACAGCTTACTTGATCTGCAGTAGAAGTGTTCCTTCTAGTCATAGGATTTTTTCCAGGGACAGATGCTCACAAACACAGTTGTGTTATACTGCCCTAATATTCAGTACACTTCGGTAAACAAAATGCAGATATCGTTAACCACCACAACAAATTAAGTTCTTTATGGGCCATACCATTTATAAAAAGACATTCAGAGCTACCATTTAATCTGGAATACTCTCAATATATTTAGCCATTTAAATTGCTGGAATAATGCCCAGATGGAAAGTGGCAAGATATTTAAAGATTGATTCCATTTTCTAAGTATGCCATGAATATAAAAGTCCTTCCACTTAATCTGATACACTTCTTCAGCCTATTAGTTTTTGATTGATAGAATGTCTTGAAATAAAAAAGCAGCAGTTGGCAGACACAGTAGAAATCAAAGATACTGTGAGTATAGAGACTAAATAAAAGTATATATTGGTTTCATAAAGGATATATTTTAGTTTCCCAAAAGTGGTGTTCCTCTACATTTATTATATTCCAAACCTGATTCTTAGAACTTGATTTTTAAGTAAGAGATTTTCAACAAATTAGCAACCAATTTTTTTTTTTTTAATGGGACACTGACCTTTGTATAACAATGAAGGAAAATCTGGGGAAACAAAATTAGACATCAGATTTTCAAATGGAAAGGTCAAAACTTCATAGTTTGCTTTCATGTTCAGGGCATATAGATTCTATATTGTACTGCAATGGATGATTTTTAAATATCTGCATGATATTGAAGCAGCAACTCCAATTCTACTAGAGAAACAAGGAGAATTAGAGAAACAATTATATTTCTGCTACACCTAGCTGATTAAAGAGCAGTTAATTAGCTATTCCTTTTATTCTTCAGTCAAATTCAAGATGTTTTTTCTAACAGTTTAAACTGATTGAAGAATAAGGTGGTCATTGGTAAGTAGGATTAATGATCTCAATGGAAAAATAAAATGTAATTATGCAGAGTCCAGAGTGACACCCCTGGAAAGGTTCCAGTCAGCTTGATGGTTCCTCATGCTTTTTATATGAAAAGGAAAGACACATTCACTATGATTAATCAAAAACTAAATGGTTAATAAAAAGGGTCAGTTGAAAGCTCTTAATTAGAGCTAGTTTAAAACTGTGCACTGTCTCTTAGGATGCTTATGCAAACTGCTCAGTGCTAACACTTGTCAGTAGGAAAAGGAAGAGAAGACAAAGGGCAAAAAAAGCTTGGGAGTTCAACATGCTCTTCTGCAAATGTAAAGTTTTTAGGCAGCAATCTGCCATGAGTTCAGGCTTCATCTTCCAATATCATGTCCCTCCTAGTAACTGCAATGCCAGGATTACAAAGGTGGCAATTGCAGGAGACCATAAAAATCCATTCTGACATGAAGAAAACAAACTTCCAAGAGAAAAGGAGAAACATACATTGTTGTGTAATGTCTATATAGCCAGGGAAGCATAAAGCAGAAACTCCATAAAGTGGTGCACTCACATTTTTCTGAGCCATGTTTCTCAGGGGTTAACAGTGGAGCATATTTAATCCTTTGAATGTCAAACCCCAAGGAAATCTAATTCCCATGAAATATCCTTCTCCTTACAAGCACATTCACTCTAAGGGGAATTGACTTCATAATCTGCACTTTGCAACTTGCTATCTTTGTATTAAGCATCTTTAAAAACTCAGTTATGGACAATACTTACTTTTATAGGCACTAATAACTGTTTCAAGGGCTCTGAAGAGGCATGTATGAATTCTCCCCAAACTGTAAACTAGTTGTTATTGCAAGACTTGTGAAATTTTATTTTTAAATTTGGAAATGTTTAAAAACCTTCATCTGTGTATATACAAAGTAGCAAGTGCTTTTGTCATGACTGTGGCCTTTAAGCATTAATTTTAAAACTTTAAGAGGTATTAAAAACTTCAGAAGGTATATGTTTGTTTTTTTTCTAAGAGAATTTAGGAGACTGATTATTAAACTTTCTCAAGCCAAAAATGATGCTACATAATTTTATACTTACTTGTCAGAGCCTCACATTTTCATTAGCTACACACATTGCCCAATTTAGCAACTCTGTACACAAATACACAGTAAAAGCCCTTTTCAAAACATTAATCACTCTGGAATAATCACTCTGGAATGATTCGAAGTTGTGAGAATCAATGTTTTTCCAATTCCCCTCTTAATGACCTGAAAGATAACAAACATTCCTGCATAATACACTTTCCTGTTAATTTGTGCCATTAGCTATTACTGCTACCCTGAAGAGAGTATTCAAAGTCTTATTGAGATTAGATCACTCCGTGCTACAAATTTACAAGAAAATTACATTCATCAGGAAGAGCTTCTAATTTTATTACCATGATTTGTCTTTCAGAGTTAGCATTTGGCAAGAAGGGAACAAACTACAAGGCTCCCCTTTTTGCCAGGCCTATTAATACAAACTCTATCTGGGATTATAATGGGTTAATAGGCTTTGGTGGAAAACAAAACAAAAAATATTAAAAATAGATTATTTTCTCTTACCTTTTTTCCTTTTCTTTCCACAATGTTTTATTAGCATTTTTAAATAATCTTTTCATACCTAGTAAATATGAACAACTACATCTCTATTCTAATACAGCGAATTATTTAGCTAAGAATAGAGTCCTATGTTGGTTTCAGGGAAAAAATCTGAAATAAATAAAAAAGCTCATTACTTGCCACATGTTTACATATAAATGGAATATATCCACATTTTTCATCCAGTTCAGTGACTTGAAAAGATATGTGTATACAACATATGCAATATTTGTTCAGAAGATGAAATTTCTGTAACATAAACCGGAACATTTGCACAGTGAGTCAGAAGGTATAAGGCACCATAAAACCTCAACTTATTAGAGCTGAATAAGAAAACAGTGCTAATTCATAGTTCATTGTAATTAAAGAAATACCTAAAGCAATACTAAGCAATGCTCATTTTCTCTGAAAAAAGTTATTAAAAGACACACCATGAATAAGGTTTTAATCCTGTAACTTTTCCTAGGTTTAGTAGCTATCTTACTTAAGATTAACATGTACACCAAGAGCATCATCATCAAATTGTAAAACATTTTCATAAATATTTCAAATACACAAAATGGGCTAAGTATTGCTCATTTTGAATTCCCAAGTAAATTTCTCTTCTTGTAGTTTTTACAAAATAAAGATTTCTGTATTGCTTAAAACCATGAAAGGTTCAATTTTTAAATGGATTTCTATGTTTGTCTTCAGAGCATAAAATCTCAGATATGTTAATCTCTTCAGTGGTTAATACATGTTGTAATAGGCTACAAAACCTGCTTATTGAGCATTCAGGAAAGATTTCATACAGTGTGGTCTAATTATTTACATATTCACCATCTAGAATGGAAAGAAGAGGATCTGGCAAGGGACATGGTCCTTGGTCTTTCTCCTTCTCCCCTCCCCTTCCTCCATCTCTCTCTCTCCTTTTTCTTCTCTTGGAGGCTTTCAGACTCAAAATAGCAAAGTCATGTGAACTTCAGTTCTATAGGCACATAGGAAAAATTTTTCCTAGTGCCCATACGAAGTTCTGTGAAGTCTTCTCATGATGTAAATTTGTAAGTTCAACAGAAACCCAACATCGTTCAAAGCATCTGGGAGAAAACTGGGAAAAAAAAATTCTAGGAAAACTACATGAAGTAGATGACATGACATGAAGTAAAAAATGACACATCTGACAGGCCATACAAATTCAATTACTGGACAAGTTAAGATCTGAACAGTGTATCAGCAATCCTTTAACAGAGGACTGTTTGTGAAGAGCAGCTACTGGGAGAAGGTAATGAACTCAGGAGGATATGCTATTCTTGACACTGAATATCTATTATTTATTGTTGTTTTCTCTCATTTTTATCCATGCCGTTTATTTCATGTTCTTCCTGTAGGGAAGGGTGACTAGGACCAGGCAGATTTCAGTAACTATCACTCCATGCATAAGCAAACAAAAAGAAGATGCTTTTGCTTCAGTAATAAAGTTAGGAAAACACTCTTGTCTCCTAATTAGTAGTCATGATAGTTTCCAAGTAAGGCAGTTGAGGGCTTTGATATTGGAAAAGACATATAGTTTAATCCCTGTATGTAATCCTGCTGACATCGGTGTCTAGCTTTCAGATTGTCTTTGCCCCATCGCTTCACTGCTCAATAGAAAAGGGGTACAACCAGGCACATAAGAATTAATGCTGAGAGACACATTGGAAGAATGTTTCAGTCCAAAGGACCCCTGTTCAATATTAATAAAAATTCTTGTTACTTTTGAACAACTGGGAGGAAAATTTCTTTTTGTGGTCTGAGATGTGACTGGATTTCAAAGTAGTGCTCAACATATTTGCATAGGAGAAGAAAAGGCAAACGGACCACAGGGGACAAACTATTATCCTGTTCACAAGAAGTCCATATTTAAAAAAACAGTACTGACAATCTCTAGCAGGAATTTTTGGAATTATCCAAGGTCTGAGAGTATATGAAGTACCCTAGGGAGAGCAGAACGTTTAACTAGTTGTCAAATAACTTAGGTTATTTTCTGCTTAAATATTTGTCAAATGTACTATTTAACAGGGAAAACTACACAGATTGATTGACAGCTTGGAATTATTCCGGAATTATTCATAACTCAACTCATAAATACATGGTTTGAGGACATGCAAACAATCTAAAAAACTTTATAAATAAACAGTTGATAATCTATAATATTTTTAGCAGTATGTAATGCAGAGTCAGCAGTACAATGCCTCCAAATTTATCTTTGTGACAGACAACTTGTTGTCCTCTTGGTGTCTCTTATTTGCATTTTATAAAATCTGCAGCAGAACATATATTCATGACATGGAATAATCGGGAAAGACTCATAACTGCCCTAGGTTAACTGAGTAAGTTGCCAATTTAGTGAGGAGATACTTCAGTGCTACTCATTTTTGAAAGTGAAACCCTGCAGTTTTTCAACGCATGCTTTAAACTTGGGCCCAGAGCTCATTGCAGTATCGAGCTCTAACTGATGTATACCTGGCAATAGTCATAGTCTGTTCCTCTAGCCTTAGTTACAAGATACCTGCACTCTGAAACTACTGTGTGAGGAATTAGTCAAATTACTGAGCCTTGAGCACTGACTAAAATAGTGTCTTTAGCGTGGAATTGCTTCCCATTGACAACTACGTTATTCCATTTATTTTTCTTTAAAATACAATAAGCCATTTTTTTACTCTCTTGTTCTTCATTTGGAGCAGTCACTACTGCATTAAATTCATGCTATTTAAATACTGCACAGAAAAGGGTTGCGTGTAATTATCATTCCAGTATTTACGTTATAATGTTCTTCTTATTCCTATGAGAAATGTTGAAGCAGAAAGAGCAGAAAGACATCCCTAGTGCCAGGACATTCTAACATTTTATCATAAGAGTGAAGATTATTCATTTTGAAAATAGAGTTAAATCATCTGAACACTGCAGTAAATCAAATATTTATTTGCCTGCTCCAAATTCATAAATGGAAATTGTCTCTGAAAGTATAATTAATTCTGTAAAGTTAAAACAACATGTTGACAAACTCAGTTTCAAGATCATACAAATAAACTAAAATATGAAAAACAAATTGTAGAGGACAAATAATCTCTGTTTTAAAAGAAAGATCAAATATGCATTACTTTACAGTATTTCCAGCTACAAACTGTTATAATGGCAGCAAATTACCAAATAATTCAGTATTTGCAGTTTTCATTATTTTTTAAAAATATGAACAAAAATATTTCAGTTGTTTTTTAAGTATTATACTGCAAGCTTCAACTGCCTAATGACTATTTTTATACTGCTTTACTAGTGTAAGGCAGCTTAAGGTAACCAATGGGGAATCTGATTTGCGTAAAGGAACACCTAAGTGGGAATAAGCTACCACAATATCATTTGCAAGCCCACCTTCATCCTGCCGCCAGAAAACAGTAGGTATTGACCAAGTACCTCAGTAGCCAGGTGCCCTGTAGCTACCATAGCACTGTCATGGGTACCAGGAGGAAGGTTAAATTACAGCAGACGTCTGGCTGACTTAACTTATTCCAGAGAATGGATGAGCATCTCCATGGCCAAGCCTAGGGGGTTTCAGAAATGCCCCACTTGTTTATATGTATGAAATCTTACCTAGCTGTGGATCATGAACTCAGTGGGATATGCCATATACAACATGCGTTAGAGATGTCAGTAGGCTCTAGTACTGAAGTCCAAGAAAACCTATTCGGCCAGTGGGATCACCTGGGACAACAGAACAGTGCTGAAGAAAGTACCTCAGGACGTCAGTCTTCTTGATCCTGATAAATATTCAAAGGTTCTTGTAAAGGTATTCCTATGGGAATATGCTTTCTATCATTTGGTACTAGATAAAGCAAAATTAATTGCTTCATTCTGAGTTAAATGTGTCAGATTCTGATTTCGTCCCTGTTGAAGTAACCCAGAGTAACTTAATTGAGCCTGATTTTACAGTGATTCATATAACTGCTAATTCACTTTGCCAAGACAAAATAAATCCTTAACTCTACCATTACTTATCAACTATTTTAAGACCTTTTCCAGAGGTGCCGATGATTAGCCAGTTTAAAGGTACTGAAGAATCAGACCTATCAACTTCAGTGCAAGTTGCTTTAGATTCATACACCATTTCTAAAGAGCTGATTCCTTAGGCCTGCTAAGATTGCTGATAAATAACCCAAAGAAAAAAAAATCTAGAATTCCCATGAACAAAAGGATGAGTGTATTGAAAGGGTTACAGCAAATTCATTTTTGCTTCATTAGCTCCAGTAACAATACAAAAAATAAATGAAAGTGCAGAGAACTATAGGTACAAATTGATACAGTAATCAGAAATCAAACATGTATCTAGTAAACCATAATATGCATGGTGATTAAAGTAGCCATTTAGTAGCCATTTATTGGAAATATTAGCCTAAAGTTTTAAAAACAAGTGGCCAAGAATAGCTAAATGATTATGCTTAGATTAAAAGGCATATCAAACACATTTACTTGGGTATTACAGGGATTAGGGCAATTTAAAACCAGAAGTATGTTGTATTTAAGCAGCTCATTTTTTCTAAATGCTGAAACTAAGCCACTGGAGCATGTCCTTTAAAGTAAATGTGTAAATAAAATAACATATCACTCAGGATATGGTGACTTAGCTCTTCATGACAAAACAATGTCATGCATTTTTTTCATTCTGTTTGACACAAATTCAATACACAGAGGACCTGGTTTTTTATTGTCATAAAATGTGTGCAAGGGGATGAAAAATGCTGCCAAAACACAAAAGGGTTGTTTGGGGCAGTGTTTTTTGTTTTGTTTTTACATAATGTTGCAAAGTACAAATATGATGGTAAAAAGAGGAATCGGTGCTGAATAAAATCCTTAACTGTGTGTAAGTTCCTGAGGAAAATAACATGAAGCAGATTAACCATCACTTCAGGATGGTTGCCATTTAATTTATTATTCATAAAAGAGTTAGACTTTCAATGGGTGAGATATTTCACAGCCAACTTCCAATTTAAAAAGAAGCATTTCTTTCAGTATTTATTAATAAATACAGTACATAGCATCATTATGTATAAAAGTGACAGGATGTTACCTTTCTCCATTTCCTCAAAGACAAAGGGATTGATCATGTAATTTCCATGTAAATATACTCTGACAGTGATCAAAAGAGGTTTTACTCATCAAAACAGATTTCTGAGTTGGGCCCTGATAAATTGGTAAATTGAATTACTGGGATTTTACATGTATTCATTTATCTTCTGATTGAAAGATTATTTTTTTTTCTGCAGACCTTTTCTGCAGACCATGTATTTTGATGTGCTGCAAAATGAATGCTCATGCAGTACAATTATTTATATCACATTATGATAAAGCACCTTCAATCAAAGCTGTACCATTTTTAATCTCTTTGCACAATAGACTCAAGACAGTAGAGACTTTTTGTACCTGTAACTTGCCTGATGCTAAATTCAGTAATACCACTGTATCAAAAATTCAGAACTCTGGGAAAGACAACAATTTCTCCTACACTGAAAATTTCAATAGGAAAGGTACCTTTAGAGCTCAAACTTTTCCAGGCAAAAATTCGCTTTATCAAGCAGCAATTCCTAAGCAATTTCTTGCAGTTTGCAGGCTTCTGATGATACTGTTGCAAATCTTCATTCTCTTCATGTGTTTTCTTTTCAGGGGCTAACACTTCCATCCTAAACAAAAACTTAACCTTTAGTTCTCCTGAAGAATATATACACAACTTAAATCCATAGACTGGGGGTAAGGGAGATGGAGGGAGAAGGGAGGAGATGGACTCAGGGTAAAGGGAAAAGCTTTAGGATCTCATTAACCATTATTCTTAGCTCATACATTCTTAGTATTAATTAACTTAAATGGAATTATTGTATTCGTATTCTTTTTTTAATTATTTATCTGGAACATTAATGTATTTGTAAAAAATACAGATGGGGAAAAATCAGATTTTATCTACTATTTTAAAAAACTTTGATTTTACTGAAATGATATAAATTATATAACATCTTTAGACGGTAAATAAATATTTACCTCTTACCTTAGTCAGTTGTTTAGGTAAAGGAAATAATGTAATCCTCTATGCATGAACCTATTATCCTTCCTATCGTAGCTTGCCTTACATCAGTGTCATAGAGGAGAGCTGCATTCCTCTAGCTGTTATTGAAAGACAGCTGCTCTACCCAGAAAAGATGAATAGTTGGGTTTCTGTGCTGCCTTAATGCCACTGTCACTCAAATGCAGAAAAGCAGCTGAGCCACTTAAAGCCAGTTGTACACTTTGGGACCATTTCTCTACACTACCTTCTGATTCCCACAGGGAGACCAATAAATTTCTGTATGACATTATTTTTCTTGATAGACTGCCACTTTGAAGGGGCCGGGGGCCGTTAGCAACAACCAACACCGACTAGGACCTAACCAAGGCCCTGCTCGGGCCACAAACCCAAGAAAAGACACCTACCCAGTGCTGCAGGACTTTTACGCTACTCCAAGGTCACGCAGTAGTCCTAAACAGCTTTCCTGTTTGCTCTTCAGCAAGCTCCAGCCTGAGATGCCGAGGAGATGACTGCTGCTGAGGACAGAACCAAACTGCAAGCCGCGGCAGCCCTTTGACAACCAGCCACAGACTGTGCCGGGGAAGCTACTCTAATTACAAACAATAACTGCGCCCAGCCAGGAGCAGGACACCAAAGTGGCTCCTGATTTCACCCCCCTCCTTTTCCCTCACACTGCGCTCTCACCCACAATCTGAATCTAACAACATTAAACACAATTAAGTCCTAAAGACAGAAAGTAGGAAAGAGTGAAAGAAAAAAAGTAAATTGGCATTCGTCGCAGTACACACCAGAGTTTGAGAAACAAAGCTGACTTTTCAATTGTAAACTTCTTGCTTCCTAAAGAAAGCAAGCATGATGTAACACGTGACCTCACTGCGTGCATTTGCATCAGGAGTTTCTATTGATTATGCAAAACAATCAAGGAACATGTTTCCATTTCCTGAAATCTATTTTTTAAAAGATACTAGAACTCCAAGGTTTTTTTAATCAGTCCGCTTTCCTTCCAACTGAATTAATCTTAATGCCAATTACATACATTTGCAAGTTTCATGTATGTGAAATTTCCTGTGTACATTTGAACTATGGCTTAACTATTTTGCTCTGTGCAAAATGTTACATGCAAACCCCCTTACCTATCTATAACAGCTGGAGGCATCCCAGACCTACCAGCACAGGCTAGGGTGGAGTTTTTTAAGCACACAAATTCCACCTCTAGAAACAGCCTATCAATCAGCAGTGAATTCTGTTCATAACAGCAGAGAAGCATGGCCCTTAACAACAGATTTTTAGGCAGCCAAAGTAAAGGGGAGCACTTCCATTCAGATTCATATCTAGGGATATATTTCAGGCCCATCGCTATTTAGAACTGAACGAGGCTTGAATTTGCACTGTTGGAACAGTACTTGCTGGTATCAGGTCCTTTGAGTCCCACGGCATGACACAGCATTCCAGTCATGGCTGTATTCCCATCACAAGCCGCTACCAAAGTGAGCTGAATTTCAATCTGGTAACAGAGTTTCTGAAACTTCTGAAACTTCAGCAGAGAAACTTCTTCCAGTTTAAGCATATTTCACAGCTCTTTTATCTTATATCTTTCAAAGGTGCCATTCTGAGAATAAATATTAATTTTACATTGGTGTTTTACTGTGCTAAGAAATAAATTTTCACCACAAAAGATTCAGTCTGGATTCCAGATGACTCCTGGAACAGAATTTTGAGTTGCAAGAGCAAAGCACAAATGTTAGTTATTGCATAGAAATAGCTATTTTTAAAAGATAATGTTCTGAACTATTTCTACATTCCATCTTCAAATGAAACTAACGTACTCGAGAAATTAGAGTTCATACCTCTGAAAACTGGAGGTTTGCTTCTGATCAGAGTCTGTGCAGGGCGTCCACAGAAAGTCACCCATCTTCTCTGGTGGAACATATCTATATCACTCCTGTCCAGTGCAAAGAAAAACCAACACTATGGCCAGCAGCACGGGAATATAGCATCATGTAGTATAGCTCCAAACAGCTAAAACTAGAAAGTGTGTTGAAGTAATTTAAGTTCAAGTTTTCTTGATATAAACCTTCAGAGAAGCTGCCTGCCCACGTAAAGGTCAGCTACAAAATCCTTGATCCTCCAGCTCAAATGCTAGCTCTCATGACATACTCTGTTACACTCCTCAGAGTGCCAGTTCAGAGCTGCCTCATCTCAGAGATTCATTAATCCAAAGGTAGGGCGAATGGGGAAGCAGACACAGGAGCCGAGACAAGCGTCTGGGAAAATTATGCCATGACAGGATAGTAAACAGGAGTGCATACTGCCTAGACATGGAGCAACTGTTCACATGCAATGGGAGACGGCTGCTGGATATGCCCCCATATTAGCATTTGAACAAGGTCTTCAGGAGGGCCAAGAATACACAGGAGCTTTGCCAGAGATGGGATATACGAAAGCACAAGTTTAATGACACTACTGAAGAGGATACGGAGAGGTAGAACCCTTGCTGAAATCTTTAGGATTTGCTTATGTGCAGCTGAAAACCATGTCTTATTTGCCATGATGTGAAGAGCTTCACTTGAGATTTAACTCTAGAAGGAAGTATTTTTTCTAAAAATGGTTCAGAAGATGTCGGTTCAGATTACGCTGTATCTGTTTCCTTACTTCAAAGCTTAATCAACTCCAGAGCAATTTTCTTCTTTATAGAAGTATAATGCTTCTTTACAGAAGTATAAATGAATCAGGTGTTCTCTGTGGTGCTAATTACTACGCTAGAATTTTGTAGTGCGTTTAAAATAAACTTAAGCTGTAGAATAGTAAAGTTCAAGGCACCAGTGAATTTTTCCAAGCAAATTATACTATACCTCATATATGCATAATACTTAATTTATAAAAGGAATTAATATCACTGTTCTGAAGTAATGCACTTGATTTACCTCTTTCTCCTCTGCGAATTATGTGCTCTGACTTTGAGAAAAGGAAATGGGTTGGTAGTGAATTCCACATTTACAAACCCAAGGACTGTAAAAAATTCATGTGCAATACTGGAGAAAAACTGGCCATGTTGTAAGTAAAATGAGAAAAGTATCATGTGTGGAAAGGATTTCAATCCAGGCTGCACAGGATCCTTCCTTTCCCTAAATACACTGAATCACTGAATAATTTAGCCAAAATGAAAAAGGGAGCCCAGGAGCACTCGGGGAGTACATTAACTGTGGGTGACTGGCAGAAGGCTGAACCCTTCAGTGTGTTCAAATGAGCAGCCAGCTTATGAAATTAGTGCACGTTGTTCAGGGAGCACCTATAAGGGATTGGTACCTAGAAGTTACTGAGCCTGAGCAACCTCAGGATCTGGGGATGGGCAGATCTTCCAACTGGGAGTGAGTAGTGAAACAGCTAAGAAAGAAAATAAACAGAACTATGTACTAGTGGGAGTATCAACAAGAAGACAAATGTGGAGAAATGATCTGCAAAAACCCTGCAATGCCTTTGGTTTGAGCCCTTACTTATATGTTACTGCAGAAGTAACTGGGAACCTGCACTCATCTTGACCATGTGCCTCTAGTCAGGGAAGGTAAACTTTTCACTGCGGCAGAAACAGTGCATGGAGATCGGGACTGCCTAAAGAAAGCAGGTTTTTGCTATTTCATGTTATCAGATTTCATCTGTAATCAGGTACAGCCAAAAATAGAGCTGGGTTTCCGTATAAAAAGTTGCTAATTTCCTATCGATGGTTAAAGCACTGCTTTTGTGAGTGATCTAAATCATGTCAGTTAAAAACTCCAGAGACTCACAAGCTGATGAATCATAGAAGTGCTACGAGATGCCACACAGCTACAGACATTTTGAGGAATATTTATTGGAGCTAGAAGGGAATGTCTTTTCCCGGGTTGTACATGAACACTGCTGCAATAATAGCATGTATGCAAGTTGTCTCTTACGACTGCTTGATCTGATTTGAATTTTGGGAATATGGAAGTGAACTTTGGGTGGACTTATTGAAAACTAAATAATTCTTCAGTTGATAATGAAAAAGCAGTTGGAAAGACTAGAGGCGTCATTATAGAGTGAGAAATGCCTCAGGAATGCTCCAGATGAAACAGTCAAAACTGACATGGCATCTACACGTTTTTTGGGGGGAATCTTTACAGAATTGATTAGTTGGATTAGTTGATTACTCTAGCATTACTTCAAGAACCTTCACTGATGACTACGTGGTCTCGTAAGGGTCTTGAAGAAAGAAATTGTTTAATATCAAAAATGAAGATAGCTTAAACCAATGATGTCTGCTCAAAACTTTAGGCCGCTAGAGACTGCAGGTGTAAGTTAAGAAATGAATACTGAAAAATGGGGCAAGGTTACAGAATCCAGTCCTGGATAAATGTGTGGGTGACTGCTGAAATATTAAGGAATATTACAATGAGATGCTTCAGAGAAAAAGCAGGGTTTGGTTTGGTTTGTTTTTTCTCAGCAGAAGCAGTTTTTAATAGTATTTTATGATATCCAGTTTTGGCAGATGAAGGAAAGGATTTGTGAGTGGAAAGGAAAATTTCATTCTCTTTCTGTAAAATGAAAGATGGAACAGAAAAATATTGGAAGCAAAAATATACCAGCTATTTATTTACCACCATTGTATAGTGCTCTCTAAGGTTTTGCTGTTGCATTAACTTGAGCTCCATTAACATCTTTTTATGAAGACCTTTTCAACATGCTTGTTTGTCTGTTTATAGGCAAAAAATGGCAATTGGATAAATACCAGGAATCGAAAGCTTCCTGTATGCTTTAATATCAATTAAAATTTTGGGTTCTGCTTTTGCCAAGAGAAAACAAACAGGCAAATCTTAATTTAACTTGAACATAGTGAAGAGTTGAGCAGCGCTAGTCCCACTCTGGAAAGTCTGTGGGAAGCATTTGAAAAAATCCCACAAATATAGGGAGAACTGCTATTTTTGTTTTTTCTCACCTCAAAAAGGTCATCTTCCTTGATGTATGAAATGTCTATAGGTCTTGCCTGTTCATGCATGGTGAATCTCTATATTGTAAATGAGGAGCAAAGAAAAGAAATAGTGGGGAAGCACTGCCCTGGATTTCTTTTGGTTTATTTAGCTCTGGACCCTTTGGTGGGACAGTGCAGGTTAATAACTGATTTCAGGTTGTATTTGTTGCCTGGATTAGAAGAACATCAGTGTTCACACACATCATGTCACAGTACCTGTAGGCAGTGCAGGTGACAGGAACACATTTTGACACCGTCAACAATTATTTGACTGCAGCAAGAACAATGAGCAACGTAAGTGAGAGCAAGTATTTGTGGGTGGGAATTTCAGAGAGCTCCTTCACTGTGCCAGAGGAATTTCACATCGTAATGAGCCCTCTTGGGGTTAGACATACTGGGATGAGCTCTCACTGGATGATTCAGTAGCCGAATTAAACTGAGAGAAAGGGTTTACCTCCTGCCAGATTATAGTGATAAGAGAGATGACAGTGACTCTGATATGGGCAGAAAGGATTTTAATGTTAAACCATTGCTAATGTTAATTAAAACATTCCTGCTTGCTCTTAGCATTTGTCTGGGGTGTATATATATTCTACCCCAATTGGTTAATGTGACAGGGGTTTTTAGATGTTCAGTGGTAATAAATATTTCTCAGCAAAGAGAAATATAGTTTATTTACTGGTGAAAAAAATAGAGTTTTATGGCTGCCAAGAAGCTTTCTTGTCAAGACATCAGGCCTTAATTCTTACAGGATGTGTTACAGGTACAGAGTAACTTTTCATTTTCCAAAATCACAGGAGAAAATTGAACGGGGGGGGGGGGTGAGAATATGCAAGCCCTAAGAACTTTTTAGTTATTCCTAAAAAGTTTCTTTCCATAGGTAACTTTAGCAAATTTGAACAAACACAAGTCATTGCAGTGAAAGGCACTACATCAATGATCCTTAGAAAATTTTTTTTTAAAAACAATTCAGTAGTATCAGATAGCTGAGATTACCTTGGTTGGGTATTCCAAAACTGAAGAGGTCCATCCTCTGCCACTGGGATGGACACTGGCAGAGGGAGGTCAGAGGGATGGCTTGAGTAAGGCAAACGTGCCAAGACTATGCTAAGCTGATCCATCTTATTTGTGAGAATGGTATGCTCTGATGTTAAAAAAGTGTAGCAACATACCTGCAAGTGTCATCAATATGGCCGTAGCTCATGAAGAATTAACAAGTGTATTGGACTGTTTAACTTCCTAAACAAAGAATTTTTATCTCATAGTCACAGGATGAATATACTGAAGTCTTACACTTCTCCATACAAATAGACACTGTTTTGTACATTTGTATATCATCATGCTTTTACAAGAAAAGACCTATTTAAAAAGTCTGAAAACTCAAACAGATGAGCATGAAGGCTGGTAGCTTTGTATACAAATTATGGTATGGCTTTGTGTATAATTTGTTAGAAATATTGATAGATCAAGTTGCTACTTTAGAATTAACAGAATGTGAGACTGGTCCCAAACAGTGTGTGAAATCATATCGTGTTTGTGTCAAAAGTAGTATCATGAGAGTATGACATTGGGGAGGATGAATAAAAAGTAGAGGAAGTGAATGTAAGTAGATTATTTGATTAACTTCTGTAAACATATGGACATGCCAACAAATTCCTTTCAGTACTTAAAGAGGGCTTATAAGAAAGATGGGGACGGACATTTTAGCAGGGTCTGTTGCGATAGGACAAGGGGTAACGGTTTTAAACTAAAAGAGTGTAAATTCAGACTAGATATATGGAAGAAATTTTTTAAGATGAGGGTGGTGAATACTGGAACAGGTTGCCCAGAGAGGTGGTAGATGCCCCATCTGTGGAAACATTCAACGTCAGGTTGGATGGGGCTCTGAGTAACATGATCGAGTGGAAGATGTCCCTGCTCATTGCAGGGGGGTTGGACTAGATGACCTTTAGAGGTCCCTTCCAACCCAAACTATTCTATGATTCTATTAACTTCTACAGAGAAAGTCCAGCTGGAATTTGCTGTTGGAAATTATCTGCTCTTGGTTTAAGTCATTATTTTTAAAGGTTTTTACAAGTAATCTTACCTATCAGTAACAGTATTAATTACATTCTGTACTTTATAGCAATCAGAAAGTTGTAAACAATGTTCTTTATAATAAAAGTGCAAGCATTTTGCTTCAAAACAGTAAGAGGTATTCATTTTTGAACTGGTCTTGAGTTTATTACATGGACAGGATATAATCCCTCCCACCACTGACTTTGAGTTCTCTTATGGGCCCTACATCTATTGTGCTCAAAAGCATTAACATAAATAGCAGAAGACTCACAGTTAACTCATAACTATTGGAGCTCCATTTCAGATGATGATCACTGCTTTGGAAAGTGCTACATTTTGCTTTTGCTCAGGCTCCTAATTAGCCCAATATTTGTAAAAATATTCCTAGAAGCTATCTGGAATTTCTTTTTTGTGGATCTTTATCATTTACAAGTAATTTATAACTAAAGAACCATGAAACAAATTGTCCATCCTTATATTGTGGTGTGGAGTTTCCAAAATGCAACAAGAATAAATTTGACCAGGACATGTAAACATGTATTTTTTTCTCTATACTTATAGATCACTCAGTACAACAGAGAAAAGGTGTTCAGTTCTCACATATCCATTTAATTCATTTTTATAATGCCACAGAATTAAGAACATATTCAGTAGACCTCATAGGGACAGTGACTTATTTATGAACATTTAAGTAGTCAAATGCATATTAGACTACCTTGCAAAGCTTTCACGGACAAATTAAATAAAAGACAAATAAACTACCTTTTCAGCAAAACTGAAGGTTCCTTTCCTGTCTACTGGATGTTACTACTTTCAGCCACCTTTTGGCAGCAGTGAATAACACTTAGTGGTAGCATAGCACTGGTAACAAAACCTGCTTATCAGAGAGTGTGCTGCAGATGGGGCAGCACTAACAAATGAAGGTAATTGAACAATGACAAAACATTTCCACAACCCCTTTTTTTTCCTGCTTGTTTTTATAAACAATTTGTTACTAGTACCCAAAATGATTATTTCTAAGGTATGGCCTCCTTTATCCAAGGTATTTTCAGACATAAACAGCTTAAGATATAACAGACATAAACAGAATAAGAAAATGCTATAAAAAATCATCTACGAAATGCATTCCTAACTGCTACATCATTGTTGTCTTTTACTAACTGAAGAACAGGAACAAAATCTGAATTATTTCAGATGCTATAATGTCAAGTTGATAAATACTGTCCTTTAAATGGTTAAAAAAGAGAAACACAAAAAAAAAAAAAAAGAAAAGGGCATGCAGCTGAGCAATTAATTGAATAGCTGAAATCAGACGCTTCTAAAAATTGATTTGACCATGAGAAGTGTTTTATCCATAATATGGTCACTGAAGAAGGAGCTTGAGGAGATAGAGGAATACTACTACACAATACGCTTGGGAAAGGAAGAAAAACAGGTCTCATATTTCATTTCAGTTTCAAATAAAATTGATTACGAACCAGTAGATGAGAAGTTTTATGATTTCATATTTCAGTAGAACATAACTCATACATTTCCTCAAAAAAGACATAGAAGTCTCATTTACCAGGGATATACACATTGCTTGGAGACAGTACACATGAATCAGTATGAACACATTTGTCACTTGGATCCCTGATGAAGTATCAGCTGAACTCTTAAATGTTCTTCCAAATTTTGGAGAAAGCAATAAAGACTGGATATAAACTTGCATTTTTAGGCTGCCATATAATGTTGCACTAAATAAAATCATGGTGAAAATTATTGTCTCATTAAACTTCATGCCTATTGTCTTATGCTCAGCAAAATTATGATAAACGTCTCAAGGACAACGGAACAGGAGATAAAAACAATAAAGATATTTTCAGACAGACTTTAAAGCTGTGTGTTTATTTGGATACACATGCAAAGTGAACAAAGTTATGAAGCAGGTGCAATAAAAGTAGTAGATATTTCAGAATTTTAATACAGGCTTTCATATGTTGTCATAAAATTTTACTCTTACAAAACTCTTCTCAAATAATTTTTGTTTTCCTAGATATGAGTAGCCTCAAAGATTGAACAGAGGTTGAGATAATATAATTCAGAATATAATCAACTGCACTATATTGCAGTCACATAAGCATCAAGGCTTGATTCTGTGATATGCTGAGCACTTCCAGCTTTTACTGTGGATAACAGAAGGATGTAGTGTCCAGCATTTTGCAAGATCAGGCTCAGGTGATACACTGACAAATTATCATTTTTATTTATTTTAGGTTTTTTGCATGTATGACTTCTTCCTTAACAGTCCTGAAGTGAGACTAAAAACCAGAGCAAATGGAAATTCACATTGTGGTAAGCTAGGAGGAACTCAGGAGGCAGAAACAATGCTGGCAAGCAAAAAAGTCTTTTATTATTTAAAAAGGTAATAGGAGGAGATTTTGGGGCAGCTTTGGAGTGACTGCATTTTACATACAGTATTTAATCACATTACTATTTAGTAAGTTCAGTTAATAAGTGACATGTTTTTTTCTGCTTCATGCAAACAAATTTGCCAGAACTATTGAATCTGTTAACAGATAGCAAGAGAAAATTGTCTCTTCAGAAACACATAGCATTCCTACATAGGAGCTTTCTCTATTTCTAGGGCTGTCCAGCAGTGTTTAGTGTTTACTAAATTAGACAACATGCACAGCTGTCAAAAATAGTTGCATGTGCCATGGATATTAAGAAAAGGGTTCAAGTTGTTTATAAGTATCTAGAGGCCAAGCTGATCAATGCAATTTAGGTTCAGGCTGAATCAGCATCTAGTAGGCTGAATGCCCCCACCACTAATCACGTGGGCCATCCATAGAATTTAAAATGCTTACTTTACAGAGATTGTGTTTGTTGTGAATGTGCCTGACAGCAATGGGAACAGAAATCTTCTGTTTTGTCACAGAACAGGGAAAATACAAGCACTGTACGAGAGCAATACCTGTAGTCTTCCACTAGAACAGCTACATCTAATCACAATGGTTTTTTCCTTCTTCTAAATTCTTGGCCTCATGGAGAGACTAATAGCGCATTTAGTTAGAAAAACTGATAGTCGTGATGTCTTTTTTGGCTGCAATTTCTCAGAGAAAATGAACTGAAATCACACAAAATACATTACCAAACAATTAACAACTACAAGTTTACCATTAAAAAAGACAGCTTTCCTCAGTAATTAGCACACAGAATATCAGCAACTAAACAAAAACTCTTTATTAGCCATGTTCTAGCTACTGATTTTTAAAAATAGCCTAATGATCCTTATGCAGTACTAAAAGTGTGGATAAAAGAGTGCCATACGAGTTAGGGACTTCTCATCCATTTAATAATCCCCATCTCAGATTCACACACACATAAGAATATTTTGAAACTGAAGTACAAAACCACTGCCTTATACACTTATGTAAGTGTACACTTATGCACTTACATAACTGCACTTATGCACTTGCATAAGACTGTGTTTTCATACTTCTGTCCAACTAAAATTCCCTTTAGAGCATAGTGTAATGAAAGTGTACAGCATAGACTATCTACAGTTGTAGTGTGACCAAAGTGTACAGAATAGACTATCTACATTTGCCAACACTTTACAGAATTCCCATAACTGGAACACCTGGGAGCTCTTTCTTCCTCAAAATAATCTTAAAATATTAAACCAAAACTTTTCATTACAGAAAGAACTTTATTAGCATGGGCCTTAATCTAGTGATATATTTACATGAGATCATGCCAGGGAAAAGCTGATTATAGTATTACTTGTGGTGAAAAACCAGCTTTTTAAAGTGGTTTACCAGGCCAGCGCTATTTAAAAATGAAAGTTTGCAATTTGTGGATATTCAAGGTGTGGTTTTATGTTTGATTATGTACTGTCAACATATGTTAAATGCCTGTCCAGGTAGAGTGGTGACAGGGTATTTACACTGTTTCTGTGAAATTCTCAGAGGGACCACTGATACAGGGTACTCAGAAACTACAGAAACAGATTCCATCAACAGCATGCTTATTCTAACATTTCTCAATGACAGAAAACACTCTGCAAGCTTATAACTATTCCACCGCTACCTTCCAGAAAATCAAAGTTGTCACTTCCTAGTGAACTAGTAAGCTCTCAGAAATTTCCATATTGTGCTGTTACTGCACAGTAGCGCTGCAGGAAAGAAACAGAAAAGCTGTAATTTAGTAGTCTCACACTTTTGCAGTCCAGCAGATTTTACATCATTCGGAAGATGTACTTGAGAGACAAAAGTCTCATCTTTATCCATATTTATTAAATGAGAGAAAACTCAGTTATTTCTCATTGTTAATGAATAAGAATAATAATTTCTCATTTTCCTCTTTGGGCACATACACACATAAAGAACCATTTTCTTTCAAAAAGTGAGACTGGAGTTTGTGCTAAGAAAGGATGGAAATAAGGTAAAATTTTATGTGTTTCCATAGTGGTCATGAAGGCAGCATAGCTGGAGACTGTTCATCTCTGATGAATTATAATAAACTTTAGATTCAGTAACTGTACATTTTGACAGCTGAACAGCAAACAGATAGTTTGTTATGAACCCAAGGAGCCTGAAAAGATATCAGCAAATTATAACTGTTAGCTGTCTTAGACATGGGTATTTTTATGTCCCTTGTCTATCAAGTGATATAAAAAGGTATGATAAGCACCTTAGCTACGTGCTTTGTTGCCACTAGTGTGATCATCTCCATCAGCTTTCATGTCTGTCTTTCAGCTATGTCTCTATTCATTAAGTTTTATTGTTTCATAGTTAAGATCCTATTAAACATGACTGGTAGGGGTCACTCATTAATGAGAATACATCTATGAATGGAGAAGGGATTGGCGCTTGGTTCAACTCGATGATTTTATCAGCAATTTAAAGGACACTATTAATTCCTTATACGGACAAATGCAAAGATTGATGGAATAAGTAAACAGAAGGACATTTTACTGTTAAGGGATAAACTCAGTAATTTTTTTCAGTTCAGCAGAGTGCAAAACAACACTTCTAGGAACAAAGAAGGGAGACTCTATCTGTTCAAACAAAAACCCCTAAGACTATACCAGCACAGCATTCTGGTTTAGAGTCCACACTCCCAAAGAGATGAGAAAACACAGGAGTACCTTCAAAGGATGACTACAAAGTAAAGGAAGCTAAGGGATGACTACATCTCTGTGAAGATATTCATAAACGGAAAAGAGATCCGATGACTGAAAATTTTTGAGGCTGATGAACATGGACCAAGTATGATGCAAAAAGTCAAAACGGAAGCTAGACAAATCTGGAAAATACGATGAAATTTTAGAGTAGTTAAATATTAGTGGTGATCTCTTTATTGGTTTGTTTTGTTAAAAACAATAATCATATTTGAAACATAAATTATGATCCAGTCTCTGTGGAAAAAAGACCTCTGCCTGAAGAAGGTCAGTTTAGAAGATTACTGCAATCATCTCTGGATTTAAAAAACCCACTATTTTTTTGCAGATAGAAGGATGTTATCCCCTCATTTCACAGGTTGTTTGCAAGGTTACTTTCATTGTCATTAAAAGCTGAAAATATAACTGTAAAAACATTAATATGGAACACAGTTCTGTAGCAATTCTGTCAGGTTTTCTGGCAAATTCCAGAGGTTCTAATAATGCTTCTAACACCACCTAAATTCTAGCAAATGAATTCAAGATTAATCAGTTTTTCAGGATTAAGTAATTTCTCTGCATTTGCATATGTTGTCCCTCAGCAAAAAAGAGTGTCAAAGCTCCATACAAATCTGTATTTAATCAGATGATCATCATTTAGCACTATGTTAAATGCCCAAGTGATTAAAACACCTGAATAATTGAAGGGATTCCTAATGGAATAATTACAATAATGTTCTTTAGTATATCCCTATTTTCATAGCTTTAGGCAATAGCAAGTGGTTCAAATAAATAAACCATCTCATAGATCAGATGGCTTCCCAGCACCTACAGTCCAGTACTTGAAGCTATTGGTTAGGAAGGCAGTCATAAACACTGCAAATAATAATGAGATTTTTGACATCCCAGTGTCATGTAAATTGATGTGTGCCTGGCATAGGCAGACTTTGCTGCTGAACTCAAAAGCTTTCAGCTTTGTCATTGTCCCCATCTTGTAATTGGATGTGTTAACTCTAAGCGATACTAAAATAGAAGACTAAAACCAGGGAACAGAGTTAGGAAGAAACTAATATTCCTTTTCAAAAATATACATATTTCTAGTTCTTGTAAAAGAAAAATGATTGTGATTTCTCCGTTAAATACTTTATATCAAATGAGGTTGTATACCACATGCTGACAATTAACGTATATAGATCTATAATAAACCTTATTCTCTAGTACCTAGCATTTCTGATTGTAAAAGTCAGGTCCAATTAATGAGAAATAGGCATTCATACCACTTATTTGACTTTTTTTTCCACGCTTTGCTTCTGATATGCTGATTTTCTTTCCTTCTGTTTCATTCTGACTTCTAGTCATTTTTCATTCATTTATGGCAGTTCCTAGTTCTCAGTAACTGGGGTCCACCAGCTGAAATACTGTGATTCTCACACTTTGGTATCGCCACTTTCTGTCATACACTGTATGATGGTCAAGCAAAACAATTCTATTTTATCTTCTGCAATGATAACTGAGCAAATTTTAACTGCAGAGTTCAGCAAGCTAAACAGAGTTTGTTAAGCACCATTATTATCCCATATTACAGATGGCAAAACTAAGAGACTAAATTAAGTGACTAGCTTAGAAATATGGACAGACTGGAGGGACATCAGGAAGCAAAGAAAAATACTAAGTATGTGCATTGGTAATAAGACCCAAACATCCAAGACAACATGCAGGTACTGTAAGGTATGACCTGTGTTCCTGATACGGAGCACCATAGCAGCACGCGGTGTGTATGTTCATGACAGGTATTACCAGCAGAATGGTGCCACACAATGATACCCATAGACTACGTTGATGCTGCTTACGTACTGCAGTACAATTAAGTGATATATCAACATCTGTATATATTCTTTGAATAAACTGAAAGAAAATCCCAACTGTGATTCTATAATGAGAGAGGGAGATTGAAATAGGGACAGGAAGAAGGAGACTGAGAAAGAAGGGGAAAGAAGTGTTGATGCAGTTAGGATTCTCCCTACCGTGCCTTTCTTTCTTAATTGAAAATTCCATTTGTGATGCAAAATAAATACTGAGAATGAGAGCTAAAGATTCAGGACATGTGGCATTATCAAATTCCTGTTTTAATTTTCCCATATTAAAATATTCATAGGAGGAAATACTACCAGCCCATGTAATTAATACAACAGTTGTCCCACAGCTCCCTAAACTCTTCCTCTGTTATTGCTGTTCCTCTAAGAATAGAAATAGTATGAGTTCAGCCCATATTTTGAGAAAGTAACACTTTGCAGAAGGATGAGAAGGTGATTTAGCATCTGGATACTTCTCCCAGACCTAATTCTGTGCCATATTAGTGTAGCTAAGGATCCTCTGGGGTTCTGATAACTTAGGGTAGTTAAGTATTGTGGCATTTCCTATAATGACTGGGTCATTATCATGAACAAATTCTCATTTAGGCAACTGTATTTTTCTTCCTATATTTCTTTGACAATTCATAGAAACGATACTGTAGCACTGCAAGAGGTTCTCTCCATGAAACCATCACACATCCAAGGGGACAGTTTGTTATTTAATATCTATATAATGATCCCAGAATGCAAGATTTTATGATGCATGAACTTCTACTACAAGGATGAAAAACACGGTAACTCAGTTCATCTTCATGAGACACCACATTAATTTTCATCTTGCCACACTAATACATACTACTTTCTACTAATTCAAAATGGCCAAATTAATTCAAAAAGAGGAAACACTTGCACTACTGAATAATCTCCAACCTTGCTAAATGCCTGTCAAAATACTACATTGTTCTCATGTCCATTTTAAGTGAAATATTAAAATATGAGTATACACAGATTTTTACACCATGACAAATTACTTCTTTCCAGATACTAACTACAGACAAAAAATGTACTTACTGTATAACAACTCTGTGTTAAAGGATCATGTCAGCAGATTTTCAGAGGGTGTTTCCATGTAAAAACTATGAAGCTAAACACATCACTACATACCCTAACTCATCTGCAGGAATTTATAAATTGCACAGTTTTTCATAGCGGTAGAAAATGAATTTTTTATGTTGGAAAGAAATGCTCACCTGAATAAGATAAAAAACTCAAAAATTGCTGTGTTAGAGGGGAGTAAAAAGCAGAGAAGCCACCTGACTTTGGCACTCAACTTCCCTTGTTAAATTGAGTGGGTAAATTCCGATTCAATCTATAGTCCTGCAGAGAGATGCCCCATCAGAGAGTGATGCAGAATTCCTGCGTGTTCTGCCCTGAACTGCCCTCTTCTGGCTACATCTTTGACCTGATTAAGTGCTTGAAGTTAGGCAGTGTGAATGCATTTTGCTATGTCCATTCAATTTCTATCAAGTCCTAGCACTCATAGGCACTGTGGGATCATGAAATGCAAAAGAGCCATAAAAGTTAAAGTTATATTACTAGCAATGCAATGAAAGCCATTAAAAAGCCATTATCCATCAACAGTTGATGTACGCTAGTTACTTATAATGCCCTATTATAAGGGTGTTTGTAAGTGGAGAGGGTAGGCAGGATGAGCTAACTCAAACAGTAATACCTCAGGGTGGTAAGTGCTGACAGTGCTAATTCTTTATGGCAACCACAATATGGTAACCAAACAACAAAATTTATAATCTGCCCAAAAGACTATGAGAAAGTTCTACACTATTTCAGGACTGGTCTGAAGTGGATTGCAAATTCATTTCGCAAAACACACATTGAAAATGCTCCTGCCTAGAGGCTGTCATCCCTTACTGTATTATAGAAGTACCTAATGGCTTCAGTATATTACGTACTATACAAATACATTTTAAGAAACATTTCTTTTTCCTCTGAACCGCAATACAAATAGGCAAGATGAAGGCCAGGCAGAAGGATGCATCCATTGTCTCCACTTGACAGATGGGGAATGGAAGCCCAGCAAGACGGAGTGATTTGCCTGAGGCAGTGTGCAGCAGAGCCAGGAATTTGACCTAGACAGCTTGAGTTCCAGACCAATGCCTTCTCTCATTAATAACTGCTTCTTTATGCATTTTTGGCCATAATCTAGCAAGTAAAGTGCTGCTTTGTCCCAGGTTTAATAGGATCATAGTCTTAAAATGATATACAGGAGTTAGTAACTTCAAAAATCAGACAATAAATTTTAGGCTGTATTGATTTTAGTTTCTTCCCTCAGCTCCTATGTTCTTTAAACCATCTCCAGTAATTTGATTCAAGCTTTGGAAGGAAGTCCTTTGAGAGCACATGAAACAGTATTTCAGTTAAACCACTAATGTGATTTTTCATCAATCAAATATTAAATACTTGAAGAGAAGATAATCTTGAACTATGAGAAATGCTTCTGACTGCAGCTCAAAAGATGCACATCCGTGCAGTTCTGCAAATAGACAATAGATTCACTTTTGTGTCGCAATACTGAGTGATTAGGTTTCGTGTATCATACATTCATCTTCTGAAGTGTGAGAAATGAAAACAACTGTAAATATGGATAAAACAAAAGTATCGTCTTAGATAAGATAGCTGCAGACAGTATTTGTACAAGAGATTTCTTCACCATTTGTTGCAAGGCAAAAATCACATATATAAACAGTAATGGCCAAATTTCAAAGAGCTCAGAGAATCATTATTTTCCTAAGTTCTAAGCCTATACAAAGTAATTAATTATATATCTGTGAGCTTTGTTTGATAGAAAGAGGAAGAAAGAGATTTAAAAAAATAAATTAAAAAAATCAATGTGCCAAATGCTCAGCTGATAGTAATCACTGGAATTAGGGGAGTGAGGAAAGAAAACTCCCTAAATAAACACTAGACTAGTTCATGATTTAACATTGTGTAAAAATTCACAAGAAATTAACGTTATGAGATATACTAAAAATGAGACTTAGCTGCTTTTTGTTTTAAGAATAATATTGTTTCTCTGAGCCTTGGGAAATGCTCAGTACACTCTGAAGTCCTACTTCTGGGATAACTGCAAAATAATACCCTCATCTGAAAAAAGTAATGATGGAAGAAGCAGGGCAAATGAGGCTGCAAAAATAGAGAGGTTACACAATCACCTAGGCGCCTATTGATTTTCATAAGTAAGTCCTCCAAATTTGATCCTATTTACTGCAAGTTAATTATCCACACCGCTCAGTATACAGAAAGACGAGTCATTACCATTGCAAAAGGAATCAAGACCCTTTGAAAATAATATAATAAATGCAGGTTCTGCACATATACTAAAAATGATGAGCAAATTTACACTGGAAATAAAAAATGTGAGAGACAGCAACCTGATAACAAAACCCCCAAAATATGAGGAAAAAGTAATAATCTTCTACCTTCTAATTTTATCACAGCCAAAAGAGGCCTTGTGGCAAAAAATGTCAATCCCAAAGCTGTAGCTTTGTCACTCTGCCACTTCTTATAAAGACTAAAAATTAATTTTGAGGCTAGTTCATGCAACAGACTAGGACACTTGAGTGAGAGACTGAATGAAGAGAAATGCTGGTACAATAATTGGTTGCAAGTAATATTTATCAAACTTTTGCACAATTTGCAGAGAATAATTATCCATGAATAAAAGTACCTACCACCTAGGCAGCTCAAAAATAGGAAAATAATTGCCATCAGAATATTAGTCACTGGTTTGTTTGGCTTTTTTTCTTCTAACAATAAATGCATCAAGAACCATGCAACCTTCCAGGGAAAAGGTAAGGAACTATCAGTCACTGGTGTGGGCGGAAATCAACATATATATTCCCATCTCCTAAATAACTCTTACTGATGTCATACTTTTGCCTTGCTTGCAAAGACGATTTTTTTCCTGGTGTACTTGAGTATTGAAAGTTAGGCAAATGATCCAGTCTCAGTTCTAGGCTACCTATATGGTTGGAGTGGAGTCTACAAGGGTAGTCTAGGGGTAAATAATTGATCCTTCCAGCCTATTTACCAACAAAAACTCTTGGTTCTTTCCTCAAAGTTGTGGGCCTTATAGTTGGAGACTTTTAAGCAGAGCACTAGTCAGTTCTCTGCTAAAGAGCTGGGTCTCATATGTGCTTAAAGCAGCTGAGAGCCTACACTGACATCAACAAGACCGTGAAGAATCAAGCCTCTTCTGCACAGCTAAAAAGTGTAGCTCAACCCAACCTAGACCTGTTTTCACTGTGAAACTCAAGTATTCTTAACTGTAGAGACATTTTTTCTAGACAAGTCTCAACTTTCTGTCTTAATTGCATTGCAAAGTTTTCTTTTTACTAGTAAGAAAAAGTCTTTCTCTCTCCATGCTTCATGAGGAAGGCTGAACATTTCTCCCCTTCATAAAGATCTGTAAAGTTTCATCCTAATGCAATCAGGATTTAAGAAAGTTATAAGTAGAAATGAAACATCTGCAGATAAGCATTATAGTTCATCAGTTGCAGCAGCAGATACAGTTGATTACTGGAATTTGAAAATAGAAAATGTAATGGCAAAGTTTTAGATTAAAGTAATTACACTGGAATAATTATATGGGACTGAGCTCATTATATTACAAGGTAGTTTTAACATCTGATCCTTTAAAAAAATATATGCTGACTAGTGCTGAAGTTGAAGTCTTCCTCAGATACAATATGGAAAGCATATTAAACTAATATTCTGGAATTATCTCTGTGAATACACAGTCTGTTTTGTAATCTGGTCAAACACAAAGTTAACGCATGAGAAAAAAAAATAATAGTTTATTCTATTGCACTCATAAGGTCACAAAGAAATTTAAAGTAGAAAGTATTAAATAAATCAAAATACATTAAGGAAACTATTTAATCACATTTTGGACTAAGAGCAAAATATTAAAGAATTATTACTTCAATTAATGGAAAAAGATATCAGTCTTTCCTCATGTTATCAATTCTGACAACGTGCAAGATTAGTAATGATTATATCAGAAATACATAACTTTTAGTACAAATGCCTTTGGAGGGTATTGAATTCAAGTGTTATACTAGTGTTAAGATGTTTGATTCTTAATGTTTATTTAACTCAGTCACCAGTTTAGTGAGTGGGGGGAAACAATGAGTTTTAAGCAACCGCTTAAATCTTGATGATGTCAACAACTTTTGAGATGTCGTATATCTTGCACAGTTTACAATAGTATGTAAAGAACATTTAATCTTCTTCTGGTAAGTGTAAGACCATCTCAGAATCAGACCCAAATGAATCCTTTCCATTCTTTGGATCTTACAGCTGTTCCTCTCCTCCAAGGCTTCGTGGGAAATCCTTCCACACCTTCATTGTTCAGAGGTCATAACGGCTTTGATTCAGTAAAATATCTGTATGTAGAAAGCCCCCTTGATTCCAGGATTTACCAAATACTTAACCCCCACAGAAGACAGTCTAACAGAAGCATTTTTCTAATTGCAACCCTAGGTAAAATGAAATGGAGAGTGAACATTCTCTTCATGACTCTATAACACATGTTAATAAAATGGGTTAATTTGAAAATGGATTGATTTTATGTACTTGAATATTTGAGGAACTGCAGTCTTAAGGTACCTAGAAAACCTGCAAAGATGGGAACCAAGCAGGAGGACACTTTCTGGCTTTCTGTATAATCAGTTCTGAGCACAGAAAATTTCTGAACCGTAATTAGCACTCAGTTAACTTTGTGCCAGCCGCCTGATGTTGGCACATAAAAAAATCTCTCCTTTTAAGTAACTGATAAGTAACTGAGAGAGGTGGGTTTAACACTGCAGAGCATTAGAATACTCATAAAAAGAAGAAAGTAAAGTTCAAAGAAAAATAATTTGTATAAGCTCCAGCAGTGCACATTATTAAAAGCGATTCATACACTGCGCACTGGACAGCTACTGAATTCTCTCACTTAATTGGCACTCAAATTACCACAGCAGTGAGCCTCAAAATAAGAAGGTAGAAGATATATAGGAATCTATTGCTTTAAAACAATCCAGTACATTGATATGGCCAGATGGTAATAGGAAATCTAAGAACCAAGCAGCAAACCGAGACACAGAAGTCTCTTCCTTTGTGACTGAAGTGGCTTTTCTGGTTTCTCAGAAGCCACCTGCAGCAGTTCTCCCACTGTCTTTAAAAAGTTTTGAGATCAGATCTTTGGCTCTAAGGGAGCTCTGGAAACTAAATGTCTTTCAGAGTTTAAAAGAATTGTTTTTTTCTTTTGTTTGCATGGCATAACACTAGACATCTCTTCTGTCTTTCCTAAGAAAATAAATAGCTTTTGTTCTTCTTCATCTAGACCATATTTTTACCTTTTTTCCATATTTGCATATAAAAGAATAGGGATATTTTATTCTACATATATTGCAGAATGAAACAACCATTTCTGTAGTAGTAAATTCCACAAAGCTTTGATTTTACTTGCACAGGAAATAAAACCACATTTCTTTATCCCAGGTATGGATTCAAATATCTATGTATTCAACAATATTTTTCCAGTAATGTTGGGAAAAAATTCCAATAATATTGGAAAAATATCCAATATCTGCATATTTGCCATGCCTATTTTATAGATAGTTAACATACTATAAAAATAAACTGGATACAGCTCTGAATACAAGTACTTGCTCCATTTAAAAAGAGTATATCTAGGGCTTCAAATCTAAAATTTGCTGCCCATTTTTGATCAACGCTTCTTAGAATGAAAAAAGAGCAACATTTGTGCAGTAACTATGCACTCGTTTATTAGCTTGGTAATTCCCCAGATTATTAGAAAGTCTTAGAAGTCTTTTAATATTTTGATAGTAAAATTACTAAAATTTTTGTACATCCATTTCAATTTCTGGGTTAACTAAAAAAATATATAGTTGGAAACAAATGCAGAAATGCACCATTGCATCTTCTGATGTCAGCAGTTCTGCTAAATTTAACAGCCACAAAATACGCAACACCAGATTTTTTTTATACGTGAAAACTATGTATTACTATTTTTAACCAATCCCGAACTTCATTCATAAACTCACCTGCTATTTTAAATAATAAGCAGGATAAAAATATGCAAAAGTATTAAAAAAATTTCCAAGGCCCCAAGATCCACTAAAATCTCCATTAATAGATTTCCTATAAGGTGTTCAGGAAAGCATTTTCATGTAGTGAAAGGAAGATAAGTCAGTAAATGCTGGTGCTCTTCAAAAATCATTACTAAAAGACAGTGTCAGGGTTATCACACCTTTCTAAACAGTGAACATGTCCCAGGAGTGCCCAGAGCCTTGCCAAAGCCACTTAATACAAAGAAATTACTTAAAAATCCAGCAAAGGGGTTATTTTGGTCTTTGCAAGACATCCAGTACCACCCAGCTATCACTTGGCTAGAAAAACGTTGTAGAAGAAACTTCTCTTGAATTCAGCATTTTTGCTTCCTTGAGGCATCCATCTGATGGAAGCCAGAACACACAGGTAACAATGTAATCACCTTTTTTAAAAACTGGAAGATTAGGATTGTTACCAGTGCTCTCAGTGATATGAAACCAAGCACTGTAAAATTTTCTCGGTCATCTGAGGAGGATCCAAGCTGCGGTACAGGTGCTTTGCAATAGTCCCCTCCCCAGCCTTGGCACGAGGCTTGGGAATGGGAGAGGAGTGCAAGAAGCAGGTGACAGCACATAGCAGCACGATCGCGGGAAAGGTCATTGCTGTGCAAATCACCAGGGCCCTTGAGGGGCCCACAGCAGCTGGAATTAAACGGCTGCAGGTACGACTTAATGCCCACTAAAGCTTTCAGTCTCCTGGGCTGCAGCTTTTAGCTTCTCCCCACAGGCTCTGAGCCCTAAATTTTGTGTAAACTTTAAAGTGTCTGCTTGACTGAAAAAAAGGTTCAGATGAATTCTGCTGTGAACAGTGAATTTCTTATTAGTATATTTAGCATCACTTCAAAAAACTCTACATTGTCAGGGCTCAGTTAACACATTTACAGTTCTATTAATCTCTGGTGTTTCCCAGTGAACTGTATGAACTGGGCAGAATATTTTTTCTTTGTTGTGTCCAAAAAGCATCCAAAGCAGAGGGAAAGCATAAGATTATTTTACTATTGGAGCCAAACCAGCGTGTTGCATTTTAATCAAAAAGTGATGTCAATTATGGTCTTTTCTTACTTCTGTGAAATTTCAGCGTAGTCCTTTCTTGCTGTAAGTACATATTTAATATTCTTCTCCTGAGTCTTCAAAAGAATCAGGCCAAGCAATGACAGTAGTTGTAGAAACAGAGGTTGACATTACTGGTAATTTTCTGTCTCCAAAAAAAGTCAAGGCAAACCCCTGTTCCTTTACACATAAGGCTGAACTTGCCATGACTATAAAAATAATACTGGGACCAATACAGATAAAACAATGTGTTGTGAATGATGGTTTTCAAATGACCACAGGAGTTTCCTAAGAGGCGAAACTGAAAGGTTTTTTCATTCCAGTGAAAACAATCAGATGGGACTACAGTTCAGTAAACTTGTCATAAAGCTGTGATTTGACCAGTAAAAAAAATAGTAATTGTTTTCTTCCTTATATTAAGTCTTCACTGAGTCTAAAAACCTTTAATATTCATGGCAAAGAGCAGACATTTCTCTGTTTGCCACATTTTCCAAAATCCTATATACTTGTATGAGGTACTGCTAAATGTCTCAATCATACAACAAAACATACAAACCCTTCTGTTGCTCTTGCCAGGATGATCTTTACTTTATTTGAAATTCATCTTACAAAATAGTTAATAATCTCAGAATTTAGTCTCAATAGTCTCTTTATAGAGGGAAAACTCACAGGAGAATTTAGGACCCTGTAGTGCACTTTGAACAGTACAATTTTATTTTAGAACAACTGCTACTCTCTGCAGAACCCTTGAAATTTGATGTCAGCGAAAAAGAGTCATTATACTTTAAGATTTCCACAGAGAGAAGCAAAGGATTCAGAATACTACTCTCCCTACCAATGCCTACAGATTTTTTTCTTTTCTTTTTGCTGTTTAAGTAAACTACTGACATTAAGAATAGGAAGAAAAACGTCTCTAAAAATGGAATTAATCATCAAGGGAAGTTAAGCGCCATAATGCCATTGAAAGTGAGTCAACCTTACCTAAGTTATCCCATTAGAGGTTGCTGAACAGCATCCAGCTTTAGTAAGCCTAAGTTTGCAAGTCCTCAAGGGTGCAGAACTCTTATAGGAATCTGTAAGAGCTCCATGAATAGAGAATTTGTAAGGGGAGGACCTACCATCAATATTTTATTGGTTTTGTTGAAGGTTGAATTATAATTTGAATAGAACAGCAATGCATCTGGGTTATTCCAGCTAGCATGCTGCACAGCAGTGTTTATTACTTATACGGTGCCCTAAACTTTGCTAGCCTATAGAAAGAAAGATCGTATGCTAATTGAGCAGAAGGATGAACCAGGCAGCCAGGTAACTGGCAACCTGGTTTAAATACCCCATTACACACAGACTGTGCAGCATCAGACTCTTGGTTTGGTTTCTCCTTTCTTGTTAAAGGGAGTTACATGTACAGCACAAATAAACTTCTGGATCAACATTTTAAAGACTAAGTCACATAGATATCTGGTCATTGTAATCATGTAAGAAAGTACTTATGATCAAAAGCCAGTGGCGAAGACAGGAAGCCAGACAGGCTCTCTACCTCTTTTTCTTCTCCGCCATTCAATTATTTTTTTTCTGTTTTCCCTTTTAAATACAGATCTAGTAAGGCCTGATGCAATGTGTCTTCATATCAGACATATTTAAGTGTACAGAAAGGGAAAGAAAAGACATTAAAATTATCCCTTTCTTCAAAAGTTTAAAATATCAAATGTGCTTTAAGCAAGTGTTTATAGCACTCAAAAGATAGAAGAGCTATTATAAAATAATCACATAAAACCACAAGAAGTGTCTCTTCAGTAAAAACAATTTAAAATATAAGTGCTTCCACTATTACTAGTTATCAGAATCCTTTCCTAGCTGCACTGCAAATTAATCACAGGATAGTATCCGAGCCTGTTATCATCCACATTAAAGTAATTACTGTCTCATTAGCAAAAATCGACAATTTTAATAAATAAGACATTTAAAAAAAAAGAAAAAAAAAAGAAAAAGGTACGCTATCAACTTTCAGTATAAATTATGTCCCAACCTGAAAAGCTAAACGTGGCTGCAAGACAGGAGAAACCATATAAAAAGAATAAAGTACTTCAATAGTTCTCTGCTCAAAATCAGTAGGTTCACTACTTCCAGAGCTTTATAACTGCATTTAAGTGGTTTTAGTACCTAAAAGTGATGCCCACATACAATGCTTAGCACTAGCTTTAATTAAGGTTTCATGTATCCCCAGATTGCTCCAAGCTAGTATTAACAGTCATCTTATTTAATGAATGCAGAAACCATGGTCTTGAATGGGCTCTACATTTAATTTGGTAAAATGTAGCAAACTAATTTAACCAGACTTTTCTGAATGTTCTTTTTATGGCAGTCTAGAGAAAGGAATTCCATCTTCAGTAGCGATGATCATGTCTTGGAGCTTGAAGGAGCCAAGCAAGGGCACAGGCTCTCTCCTCATCAAAAATACCTTTAATTCTTGACTATTTTTAAGCATAAATTCAGTCAGATTTTACAATTTCTCTCTTCTGTGGATGACTCTACATCTTCAAATAAAGGTGTCAATAGCAAAGGAGTTCCAAAGGACCACATCTCCACTTTGAGATGTGTCACTCAGTAAGGTTTTCCAGAAACAAATAATTATACTCAACTTGGGTCTCTGTAATTCCACATACACTGTTTTGTGCGGTTGAATATGACACCTGTCCCAGGCAGTTGTATTACTCCCTGCAAAATCCTAACAGCACTTCCTCCATCCCTGGCCATACACTCGTGGGATTTCACCAAGCAGCACCACAGCGGTCTCTGTTGCAAATACAGCACGTTCCAACAAGCTGGGGCTTGTCAGCTTGGAGAGAAGCTATTTTTCTGATAGTCTGTTGTCCATGGGAGATTTGTCCAGCAAATGCCAATTTCCTTTACCAGTGTGGAAGGGTATGGACATTCATAATATAGTTATACAGTTCTCATGATCAAAATAAGAAATCAGTGAAAAGTTTGAAGCATTCTGAGCGTAGTTCATATCTACAAAAAATGAATGGATACTTATGGTGGTCAATCTCGTTTATCTTTTTTAGCCAAAAAACTACTATCCGATTAGCAGATCTAGTATAGGTAGGGGGAATGTACTAAAAAGCTTAGCATAGTAGTTGCCATATTTCCTGAATCTCCTTTTTGTGGTTTTAATTCTTATAATATTTGGTGGTTTATTTGAGGCACAGCTGTAGCCATGCTTTATTATATGGAAATCCTAATTTTAATTTTGAAAATTAAGGATCGTGGTTTTATTTGAACTTTGAAAAAGATGAATTTTTTAAATAAGCAAACTGCTAATTGAAGTGACTGAATGTATTATCTCCTCTCCACTAAAATAACTGGTATAGTATTGACAAGTTCCAACAGAACATTTTTTCAGCACAGAAAGATACTTTGACCAAATGTCCCACTGAAGTCTTTAGTATGGGGCATGCAGGTCTGAAGACATTTATTAAAGTCTGTCTTGCCTTCAAAACTGTTAGAGAGCTAATGTGCCCATCAGGACCATCTCAGAGTAATAAACTCTTTAAACTCCCATGAGTTTGTAAAATCTAATGGATAATTTTCTTATGTGTGCTTTCAATACAAAATATAATCTGATAATCAAAATTTGAAATTTAAACTCTTTGGAAAGATTTAAGAGGTTGGGTTTTTTGTGGGTCGGGGCTATTTTCCCTAATTTTTAGCTGTGTAACCAATGCTTGCAAACAAGGTTAAGTTGATTGTTTTAAGAATGAACAACTCTTTATGCAATACCGTTTTTGTTTACAAGAAAAAATAGTTCTGAAGAGTACAAATATTTCAGCTCATGCTCTTGCCTCATTTCTAATATGTTTTCTATTAACACAATAGTTTTTAGTAAGAAAATGTAAGAATTAAAGGTTCCCTTTTTCATCAGCATAAAAAAAGAAAAAAGAACAAAACCATAATAGTGATATCAGTATCCCACCTAGCATTAAACAAGGCCCTAAGAGAGACAGAACTTCAGGTTAGGTGAAAATTTCCTGTATTTTCAAGTAAAGATGAAGAGAAAAATGTACTACTATAAATCTAAAGTAGTAGTTCTGGCTTATATTACGATACAATCACCAAATATTTTTCTTTTAAAAATAGGCTAATATTGACTTGAGCTCAGCTGTGCAGCTCCCTGTGTTCAACTAGTAACTGCAAAATTCTTCGACTTGACTGGAGACATCTTCTCTGTGCAAGTTAATACACAATCTCATAGCATCTGTTCTGACTGCATTTCTTAACTGGGTCATTATCTAATATCTAGATGCTGCTGCTGTGGGCTGTAGCGCATTAAGAAACTTTCACTTAACCAAAGTGAAAAATGTGAGAGAGCTCCCGAACCCCTATTCTGGTTTGCATTTTCCCTGGGAAAAGACAACAGCTTAGTATGCATCCCAGACTTAGGTTTTGAAAACTTCTGTAAAACCCAGGATGAACAGGTATGTTTATTTTACCTCACCTGAGCTACTCGGTTCATTTAGAGATACTATAGATGTACAACACAATCAAGTATGTACCATACACACAGACACAGTAAAACAGGAAACAAAAATAATTTAATTTTCTTGCACGCTATATATGCATATGCATACAGATCCAACACTTCCACACTGTGGCTCAAATCTCCAGCTATTGATGCTCACCTAGGCCACTGAAGGCTCTTCGCAAAAACAGGAGACCAACAAGTTTGAACAGACAGATCAAGAGCTCTAGAGAAATGGCAAAAAGGACAGATCCCATTCTACAAGGGTTCTACATACAAAACTAACAAGAGACCTAACAGATAAGGAAATTACACTGACACAAGAGTTTATTCTCAAAATTAGTTTCAGATAGATCATGGCAATAATATGTAACGCTTGAGTGCCTATATCTTTGAGTACATATTAAAGAAAACCATTCTTTTTGGTGTGTCTAGGCATTGCTCTAATTGAGAACTGAATTACTTAACACTGAACACCTAAAACCATTCATTTCCAATCCATGAACTATTACTTACATAGTGCACCTTACACTGCAGAACAACTCCTCCAATTTAATACGTAACTACAGTCTTCCCTGCCATTTGCTTAAAAATATTCATCCAGTTTTCTCTTCTCCTCAGTGAGGACCATCCCTGGAATAACTTTTAAATACAAAACTATGCATAGAAATGTAAGCAAAGATGAAAAATGCAATATTTTTTGAGCCGCAAAACCATAATTATCCCTAGAAATTTAATTACAATTAATGTACTATAACAGCACTTTAAAAAAATGTTATCCATTTCAGTCACAGCATCACAGAATGGTTGAGGTGGGAGGGAAACTCCAGAAGTCATCTGGTCCAACCCCCCCTGTTCAAGCAGGACCACCTAGAGCAGGTTGCCCAAGACCACATCAAGGTGGCTTTTGAATATCTCCAAGGAGGGAGATATTCAACCTCCTGCGCAACCTGTGCCAGTGCTCAGTCACCCTCACGCTGAAAAACTGTTTCCTGATGTTCAGAAGGAACCTCCTGTGTTTCAGTTTGTGCCCATTGCCTCTAGTCTTGGGCACCACTGAAAAGAGTCTGGCTCCATCCTCTAAGCACTCTCCCTTCAGGTATTGATCTACATTGATGAGATTCCCCCTGAGCCTTCTCATCTCCAAGTCAAAGAGTCCCAGCTCTCTCAGCCTTTCCTCATAGGAGTGATGTTCCAGTCCATTCATTGTCATCTTCGTGGACCTTCACTGGACTCTCTCCAGTATGTCCATGTCTCCTTTGTACTGGGGAGCCCAGAACTGGACACAGTACTCCCTCCAGGTGTGGCCTCACCAGTGCTGAGTAGAAACTTTCAGTCATTTTCAAGCTTCAAGAAATTACCATTAATAATTTCCATTTTTAGCTTCTATCATGGAAGATCTTTCCACTTATACAATTCTGCAAAAAAATGAGCCCGTGTGTCTTTTCTTAAGTTAACTGAATATGGGATACAAGGAATGAAGTCTTCATGCATTCAAGATTTTAAAACGTTTTTCATAGTAGGCTGAGATGGCACTTACATGAGCTAAGAATAAATCTGGTAGCTGCATCATCTCTGAAATAATTAGATTTAGAAGCAATTTAGCAATGTTTAAAAGAAGTATAATCACTCTGAACATAAACTTGATTCCTTAACATAGAAAGACATTGCAAGGTGTAGCTTTTGAGCTTGAAAATATGACAAACATGAAATTAAGTTAATTTGGCTTTGTGGTCATTTCTATAGCAAGCAGGGGTAACATCAGACTTCATAGTCATGGTGTGCAAGGAAAACCCTACCAATTGCTATGATCAAACTCTAAGTGTACTTACAAACATTCTTGAAAGATTCAGCAAGCTGTGCTAAGGCACAGTATTTTAAAAGTTCCAATTCTAATGCCATAACAAACTAATGTAATTTATAAAATTAGCCAACCTTCACACAGATTTATACTCTTTGCAGTGCTATTGAATTAATTTTCTCTCTGGGTTTTTACTGACTTTGTATATTCTCTCTGGACAAGTAATTGCATCCTGAAACACAGAAATTACAAAAAGTTACCAGGGTGTGTCTGCATCATGCTGCAGAACGCAGTCTGTGATACAGCCAGTCTAAGACGGTGTATTTAGTAAGTCCAGCACTGAAATTCTAGCACACATGTATTCTACTTTTAAAACCGGTGATGTTTATTTTTGACACAGCTATACATTTTCCTATTCAAGAAGGCATTTATCTGATGGGAGCTATGTACTATGTTCTGCACATGTGCCATTCCACAGTCACAACTAAACAAGCAGCCTGAATACACACAATGAGAATTAATTGCAAATTGTGAATCAGGCAAGTGATAGCAGCTATCAAATAGTGAGGAACAGCTTCTGCTCAATGATGCTGATGCTTGGTGATAGTGATTAGATGTTAGGAAAATCTCTGGCAGAGAATTTGGCTCTAACAAGACACAATTTTGGTGATATTAATATAGTAAATCCTAAAATACATATAGGCCTAATCTTTAAAAAACATCCCTAAAAATATTAGGATGGTCCCTAAGCATGCCTCCATAAATTCCTGGAGGTAGGAAGGATCAGATTTGAATTCTGCAAAAGAGATGAAACTAATTCAACAAACTCACCCAGTTTCTGGGCCCCTGGAGAATGGGAAAGCTCCCACAGTGCTGTCTGACATGTGGACATACCGCATTTCCATTGAAATCAGGAATGTGCTTTCCGAAGAAGTGACCTAATAGTCCCCAGTTACCATGTTTTGGTTCACATCATGCACTTGGAATACACAAATTGAATTCTTTTAGATGAAACTAAGTGGGAAGATGTGCTCCAGAAGCTCACTTAATGCACTCCAAACTATTAGCAAGCATTTAGTCAATCGAACTAGACTAGAGCTAGTCTGAAGTAAAATCCTGTAAAAATTCTTATTCGTTATTACTCAATAACCCCATTTCACACTGCAAGTCTGAGTTACTTTTTCCCAAATTTAGGCATAGCCCAAATGCCTAGACTGAGAAAGTTATGATCTTGCTACTAAGACTTCTCAATTTCATTTGTCTATCACTTACGAATTATTCTTCAAGACTTCAGAAAGTGTCCAGTAATTTTATTTTCAGATGGTGAGAATTCTGATTAGAAAGCATTGTGAACCTATCATCCAAGAACAATGTAGTTCTCCTCACAGTCCTATCAAAGGTACATGATTACTGGCTTAATAGCTTAATAAAAGACTAATGACTAGACTAATAAAAAGTTATACAGGAACAGGCACAACAAATAGAATTCATTGCACACTTTATTTCCAGCTAAGGTCAAGTGTCTGACAAAGTTGTTCTGAAGGAAAAAGGCAATGCTAGGCTGATATACTTGTAGAACGTTTAAAATAAAATTCAAAGGGAGAATAAATGCTGTATAAAATCCATTAGTTGTGATGAATGTTAACAAAGTAATTGTCAATCAGAACACTGTGAAGTTGCCAAAGTATACAGAAAAGAACATAATGTTATATATACATATAAAAATCAAGTGTAACATTTTCCCAGCAAAGCCAACACAAGGAATGTTGAATGGTATAAAGTCAGAGCGCCAGCTCTGTACCTCTAGAGGACTGCCTGATAAAAGCCTCTGCCTGGGCTCATTAAAATAGCTTTATAACATCTCACAATTGAATTCAAACACACAGTTTAATTTATGAACATCCACAGACAAGCTATCACAGAACTATCATGGAATTACAAGCTTAAAGAACCATATCCCTAAACTATCAAACTATAAAAATGAATTTGGAAAAGACAGATAATAAATCCTCTATGGTCATTTGTATGCAAGTGCCATTCTAATGGTGGTTTTAATCAGGCACTGGACAAAAGTTAAATACTTTTGGAGTATGTACACCAAAAATTACAACTAGAAAGGCTTAAGCTGGTATAAAAGTTAAAATATATGACATCTTTCTTGATTAAAGCCTCCTAGATACATCAGCCTTAAAAAATGAGAGAGGAACGAGCACACCCTATTTTATCATTATAATAACATTTGGTAAAGACACTCATATAAAGCGGAGGCACATCTTTTCAAGTGTGAGATGGTACAGCACTGATAAAAATAATCTGAATAAGGAGTGTTTGAAACTTCAAAAGCTTCGTTATTGCCTGTGACATTGGCTTTTCATGTTAAAAAATTGTTTAAAGTAACTGTCTTCAGTTTTTATTTATGGAAGAGAGAACTAAGATGTTCATGCTATATAACAAATGCTCACGAGCTAAAATATCCTTAGAAAAGATACAGTTCATAAAAAGGTCGCTGACAAAGTTTCCTTTCTGAAGATCCAAATCCAATAGCTAGAAAGCTGTGCAAGTTGAAGCTGTAATTATCTATTTTATTTATTTGGACTATCTGTTCAGATCATAAGAGAGACAAGTTCTGGAGGCCCTTGAGGATCCCTGCAGTCTTTCATCAAGCTTCCCATAGAAATGAGGTAAAGCTGATGGTTGTTATTTCTTGTAAGACAATGACTTCTACCCCATCCCAAATTCTTGAAAGCTGCTTCATACACAGGTAAAAGATTTGCTGCACTGCAAGGATGTAACTTACTCTACAGTGATTGCTCCTCAGACCCAACAGGAACTGGGAGCTGCTGATGTCATTTCCATGGAAGCAATAACTCCTACAGAGCTCTTGTAGGATGGGAAGAACTACCACCAACAGGGGCAAGCTGGAATCTCTCCTTTGTGTGAGGCAGAAACTCCTGGACCGAAGTTGAAATCTGTACCCTACTTTTATTTTTCCAATTTCAAGCACTGTAGTCAGTAAGCTTCCAACAGGTTTGGAAGTTAGAAGATAAAAAGCAACACTCAAAGACTAGTTATCAGTTGTAAAGTAGAAGACATCAAGTAGAGTTCCAAAGAAATAATCTATCTTGTAGAAACAGAATGGAGAAAAACTATTTAGGTAACACCTGTGTACCTGGGAAGTCTGATGCTGCTGAACATGTTAAATCACAGGCTGAAGACAGGTGGAAGGCTGCTGTGAAAGGGGCAGCAATTCATACTTGGAAGTATAAGACGAAAGTCTGTAAGATATACTAAATAATGTTTTTGTCCTATTCAGTACTGTAAAATCTTGGCTATGTATTTTATCTATTTTGTGAACCACACTTTAAATGTAAGAAGATTTACTTTAGAACTAGGAAGCAGTTTGTACCAGGAAAGATAAATTCTGGAGTAGATTACCTAGTGATGTTATGAAGCACCCAGTACTGGTGGATTTTAAGTACATTAGACAAAAAGCGGTCTGAACTACCATATAAATATTTGATCCTGCCTTGGGCCATCAGGATAAATAATAAGACTTCTCAACTTCTCTTCCAAACTATTTCTCTGTGACTCCATGTTTTTTATTGCTTTTATCTGAAAAGTACAAATGAAATCCGATGTAATAGAAATTTTGAGCTGGATTTTGCATCAGCCTTCTGCCCTGAGCAGGCTGTATGGATTACATACAGCTGTATGTAATCAGCCTGGTTAGTCACTGTCTGCCTAGCATTCAGAGACAAATATAAACCTAGAAACTTGACTGAGTATATGCCTATGTATTTTATCCTCAGCCAGAAAATCCAGAACTTTATCGGTGGTGTTGGGGTTTTTTCTTAAAATACAAGTTTCTCAAATCATGATATTACACAAAAATCTCAGCATTCCTTGAAGAAGTTTTGTTCCCAGAAAGCAAATAATTAACTGACTCTTAAAAGGAAAAAGTTGCAGTTTTGTTGGTTTGAATTGGAAATACTCTCCAGTATTCCGAGCAGGGAAACAGACTCTCTTTTGATATCTCTTTTTGTTTCTCATATTCTTTCACATTATATTAGCATTCCAAGATTACATTAGCATTCCAAGGTGTATTGTCAATGTAGTTGGGTATCCTCTAAAGCCACAGCCTATATTTTTGGTTTATGAAATTACGGACTATGCAGGAAGAGAGAAAAGCTTTATTTCTTCCCTTCTCTGTAAGAGGTTTCAGAATCTGAAGGACTAAAGTCAACTGTTCAAACACTTATGACCAAGTGTATTTCTTAAGTACAACAGGACGATTCTCAGTTGTAAACACTACACTGTACTGCAACTGTTGTAAGATCAGGTCTCCTAATCATCATGAAACAGGCACTGATGGATCAAGATCTATCTTAATCGCTTCAGTGCAAGGTGCATTTAATCAATATGCACTCTTCTTGGAACACAAACCATTGTTTTAGTGTTACTGCAACAAGAAACCAGCATCGGTTTATCTAATTAACTGTATGTTTACTATTGAATGCACATTTCTTCTAACACTACACCTGCAAAATGGACAATATACCATCTATACGATCAGCATTGTAAGTTGCCACTTACCAAATAGAGGCTTGATAATGCCATCAACTTTTTCTTGTTTGTTTTCAAGGAATCAGTCTCTTAACTGACAGCATTTCTGTATATATTCTTTGTGATGCACCATATGGGAAAACACACCATTAATGTGTTGGGTTCTTGAAAGGAAAAACACACACAAAAAAAGCCTACTTTCTTCTAAAGTCTTTAATTGAAAATGTCCTAACAGAGTGTCAGTCTAGTAGTAATTTAAAGGGCTGTTGATTAAAGTGACTGTTGATAAAACACTGCTTAATAAGATGTTAGAAATTCACTGACACCTTTCAGATAGCTTTACATTCCATTCTGAACAGGTCAAAACATCCTTGCTTTTGCATTTCTAAGTATAGGCAGTCAGTTTTGAACCCTGGTAAAGTAAAACATACAGTTAAATTATGAGTAGAGTTGTTATTTTTTTTTAATACAACATGGGGTTTTTAGCTGAACACCCCCCATATCTTCACGAAGGAAAAAAGTTACCGATTCTCAAGAAGTCTGGAATGACTCAAGGACTTTAGAAATAAGAAGTGATCTTTATAAGTCTATATTGAAACATAGAATTGCTTTATTCTATTTTGGTATCAGAAAATTACCTGAATGCAAACAAAAGGTGCAACTGAAGCAAAGATTTTTACAAGTCTAAATAATGCCTAAATGCTGTACAACCCTGCAAGCTAAGTAATTAAGGTATTCAAGTATGAATCTGTATAATTTTAAGTCCTGCTAGCTCATATGTTTAATAAAGATTTAAAGTACTAGAGCGAAACTTGACAGCAGGTGTGTCACAAAAAGTTATGTCACTGTATACCCTCAGTATATCCTCTCCTTTGACTGACAATCAACCAACCTAGAAAGAAGTGCATAACCTCAAAACAACATCACTGAGGTAAAAGATTACACAACAAAGGTGAGAAAGTGCTCATTTAGCTGAGGGGTTCACGTGCATCTTCCAAGTGCCAAGTAGAGGGACAAGCAGGGAGCCATTGCTTGAAAGAGTTGGAGGTTTCAATTTCCTCCTGCAAAGAGGATCTTCATCACCATGTAATGGAAGGCAGAAAGGGCAAAACCTATCACCTATTTACCAAACCCATCCTGCTATTTGACCTCCTCTTTCTGCTGTTTCACAGGTAGGGAAACAAAAACATAGTCCTATAGAGAGTGAAAGCAATGGCTTTGAAGCAAACAATGAAGTGGGTTGATAGGCCCTAGCCACAGAGGCAGTTCTCTCATTTTCCCAATTCTGGACAGGAGGCTGGGAAGATGATTGCATAATGTGGCATGTTCCAAAAAGCAAAACAGGCAAACCCCACCTCATCACTAACACTAAGATTGAAGAATGACATAGTATATAAAGGAGACCTAGGTACTGAAACAGTAGCATGAAATTCTCTGTATCTTAATCATACTTCACACTCTCACAACTTGTAGGTATATCTGCTTTGTTTTATTATAGTTTTTTCTTAGGCATCTTGGATTTGGTAGACTGCAGACCCTGGCTGTGCAGAAATCAGGGCAGCACCTAAGAGTCAGTGTGTGTATGTATTCAATTACAGCACCTTTTTTAAAATAACAATGAACTTTATTGTGTACTTGTTTCAGTTACCAGCAGGTGGATGCTGCCAGCACACAATACACTGGACAAACAGTCTAGATTTATCTTTCTTTATAGACAGCACTACAACATGTGATACTTTTTATAATGTTGCACCTCAGAACACAACAAAATAACCTGAAATGTCCATAAATCAACAAGGAAAAGGACACATAGAATAGAAAGAGTGAATCATTAGATATGATACCATAGAATGGGTACCATTCACTTACTGAGCAGTGGAATATAAGTCAATAGGTAGAATGATTAAGGACATCTGGGTATCACCTGGTTAAAACCAGCTACATTGTCAAAACTCAAGACCAATGGTGATCTGAGGAAACACCTATCATACTGTTACAAGCACGCACTGAAGCAAAACATTATTCTATGGCTGGATCAGCTTGATATACATCTTTTATATTGCCTCAAAAGAGTATTCTTTAAGGATCTTTCTCCTACTTATTTTAAGATAAACAGGATTCAGTTATCTCCAGCTAAGCATAATAGAGCAGCAGATCCCAGAGTCCGCTTGCTCAGGTATCACTGAAGCCACACACACAAGACAACATTTCTTGATCTTTTTCCTCTCCTTTCTTTTAACTGCTCAGGCAGGGACTGCAATCCCACAGCCTACTTTTGATTCTCCCAACACCCATCCACGCTGGGAAACTACGTGCACATACACAGCATGTCCCTCCCCGCGCTGGCGCTAACTGTGCGTGTGTGCAGGGGCTTTCCCTGGCCCATCTCAGCGCCTGGACAGGGAGGGGGCACCTGCTGCAGCAAAACACCCAGGAGTGGTTGGTACAACACACTTTGGCACACACTAAAACAAACTGTCTCAAAAAAAGGTCAGTCCTTTCTAGGGTGTTCTTTGAAACTATGACCAGTAACATTCATGCAAAAAAGCATTATAGTAGTACTGGTTCGGTTATTTTGAAAATGTGATCATAGATTGTTAATTTATGGTACTTAGCATGTACAGAGACATCTCTACATACAATAAAATTCCAAATCTCCATGTTCAGTTGCAATAATGCTTGTATCTGACAGATGTTATATAAAGTGTGACTTTCAGAAGATCATCCTTTCAAATTGCATCAGGTATGTTAAAATAATAATAATAATAAAAAAACAACTGCATTTTTACTCCATTCCAACTTACTGCGTGCATTTAGGACATCCTCCATTTAGGATAGTTCTTTTCATCATATTATGTTTATCTTTTGTTTGGCACAATGTTGTCTTTCAATATGTTTTTATTATAACATACGCTGTAATATAATTAAAAATTCTAAGTCAAATAACTATATTTAATTTTAAAAGTGAGAATTACGTAAATTTTGTAAGTTTTTCCACGCGTTCTTCAACACCGCTTAAACCACACTCTGTTGATAAATGCTTGTGATGTAGAATACAATGTAATTTCTTTGTTTAGAAAGTGTTACCTTAAATTAAAACACAAAGCAAAAAACTATAGCATTAATACAAGCAAAGAACAGAACATATACAGTAACTCTTAAGTAATTAAAGAATGTTTTTGTGCACAACCAACAAAATCAATAAAAATTAATATTATTGCTTTCTATACACAAACAGGGATATTTGTCAGTATTGCAGACTCCATGTCTACAGTGATTCAATGATTTCATCTGAATCATATTGTTTCTCCTCTATTTAATAAAACTGTTCAAGGATTTGGAAATCAATTGGTAGAAATTACCAGAAACATTTCTGTGAGAGTGTACAGAAAGCAGAATTTCTTACCAAAAAAGATGTTAGGGATTTGACCCAAGAAGTCCTCAACTAGCAAAGTACCAGCATGACTAGCTTCAGCGTTTCCCACTGCAGTCCTTACACAGCAGGGAAAAATAGCCAGAAGAGAGTACATTACTGCAATGCCCAGACAGCCAGTGCACCTTTGGCAACCCTAGACAGGTGGCACAAATTAGGGAAGCCCCCCAGTTATTGTATCATGCAGATATTAAGAGACTGGAGAAGGGATGCCTAGATGTGCTTTTCGTTTTACTGTAAAGCATGTAGATGAGTGACTCAATAAAAGGTTTTGGTCATTTGACTTTATTTCAAGATATACCAGAGCTATAAAACTTTTGATTACTGCTAAGTATTTCCAGCACAGCGGTTTCCTTCCTTTACATGGAATCACGTAAACTTGATCTGTGTCTCAGTTCCAGGTTCAGTGTTCTCCTGATTTTCACAAATATTAGATTAGGCCCAAAATCCTTATTCATTGCAATTATTCCCATAGGTATCAAAGGGTTTATAGGAATAGTGACGACAGTCACGAGTTACTGTGATGAAGTGCTGTTCTGGTTGTTCCCACTTTGGGCAAGGATTAAAAAAAAAACTGCACAGTGAAGAATCAGACCCATCGTCATGTTTTATGGCTACTGCTTACCTTTCTGATAAATCCTACATGTTTCTTCTGGATTATTAACAAAAGTAAACTTTGATTCAAAAATAAGAAAAAGATTTGTTATACTAGTAGCCTAATGACTATAGTGATATTCACAAAAAAAAAAATCTATCTGCTGGAAAGGTAACTGAAAATTGTGAGAACAAGACAATGTATCAGTAAAATTGGTCTTTTTTCCTATCATTAAAATAGCAAACCCTTTCTTACTGACTGCATGAAATAGAGCAATCACCTTGCAGTCTACGTCTTAGGACATTCAAAGCCTTTAATTTTGTATAATCATGTCTATGCTGTCACCACTCAGTCATTTTGTTGCATACTGATATAATGTGCTGTATAGTGCTAGACGTCTCACTGTGCTCAGGGAAGCTTCTGGGTTGACACTTTATTTGGTGAAAATATCTGGCCTACAAATAAAGATATTTTCTCCTATAATAAAATCCAAACATTTAAACGTGAATCGTTGTTCTTAACAGGGCAAAATATTTATAGTTTAAAAATTCCCTATTATCATGCCTTCCACCTGTAGTTCATTTCTCCAGTGGACACATAAGCATCTATGACATTCATGCCACTGTTTCTGTCACTGCAGCATAAATTATAAACATACAACAGGGGACTACAACTATAAACAGTACCTCTAAAGAAATTTGGTTTATAGGTGAAAGAATATAAAAGAGCAACACTATATTTATTTTCAGACCTCTGACAGAAAGCTCCTTTTAATACCATATTAAGTCTCTGCTAGGCTGCCAGAAATAAAACACAGTATGTGTTCGGATCTACAGCTTTTATTCTGTGTTTGGGTTTATTCTTAGAGGTGAATGGATTCAATATACTTTCAACCCAACCACGTATTTTAAACTGCTGCCAGTTTATAGTTGTCTACAGACCTTCCAAATTCATAGCAGCAAGTCTATAGCCCAACCTCCTCTGCTACTGCATGCATGAAGGTGATAACACAGAACTGATCTCTCCTGTAGAGTGTGAGAATGGAAAGTGAAGAGGAAAAAATAAAACCATGATCTATACGATCGCAAGACTCCTGTAATACAGTTACAAAATAATAATTAAGAACATCACAAAATAATTGGATTCCATGCTTTCCATAGTTCCATAGACTCCAAAAAAATATACATTCCATACATTTTCACTTCCACATTCCACCTGGTGTACTCAGTGGGCAATCTGGGCCAAATACTGCCTCGTCACCAAAGGAATAGCAATCAAAGACCTTGCCAGAGAAAACAGGACTCTGAAGGGACAACTACTGCCAAAAAACTAACACCTATGTCAACCTTTTGTCCACTTGGTTTTGACACAAGCACACGTTATTGTTCAGGCCACACATTATGGAGACATAATGTCCAAACTAGCCCATTAACCTCACTGTTAACTATCTCCAGCTGTGCCACCACACTGTGCTCAAAGAAAGAAGGTTTTCATATCTGCACTCTTTATGCCCCAGAATAGGCCCAATCCTATTAATTAAAGTGTGCGCTAATAAATAAGAGAATCCTATTTGGTTCAGACCATATTGACTACAACTACTGAAAAACCAGTTTGGCTCCTGGCCCAGTCCAAAACCTTGTGCCAATGTTTTCTCTCTCATCTCAAATAGGAGTAGCAGCCTCTGCTAACACGAGACAAGAAATGGCCAGCGTCTGTTTGGTGTGCAAGATTTTGAAAACATTCTATTTCAGTACTTGCAAGAGAGGACAAGCAGAATTGTGGGGGGAAGGACAGTAGGACAGCCGGGCAAGAACACTCATATCTATGAAATAGTGAAGCAATCAGGCGTTGTTGTATTTTTAGATACTTTATTTTTCAAGTGCCAAAGATTAGATACTTTCTTTTTCAAGTGCCAAAGATTCCGAATAAATCACAATGGCAAACTGAGTGGCTGAGATGGGATAGATTACAGCTGAATGCTGCAGAGATCAAATACTCAGCTCCAACCCAAAGCATGAGTCCTAAATGCTTATCTGATACACTGTAAAAGCTTTCCATGACACATCCTAGCTACCTCTCTTGTGGCTACATTAACTGCTAAATACCATATCTGCCTCTGTATATTTCATAAAGTCTAAAACTACCTGGAAAGACTCAGTTCTCTAAGCCCAATATACCTGAAACTTGTCCAGATGTCTGGTTATTTGTATCAACTCTCTGAGCAGTGATAGTAACTTTGAAACACAGAATAATGAAAAAGAAAGCTGTATTTTGTGCAAAACCTATAAAATTGATATTGGTGGGAAGCCAAGGTATTTTCAGCATTCATATCAAATATGACTCTCTATCCTAGAATTTTGCATATCATTACTGCTTCACGTGCTCACTGAATACAGGAATTGGAGATGGAGGCAGACACCAAATTTTACACAGAGGCTTACACCGCAGTCAGTTCTCTCAAAACTTCAGTTATTTCCTCCATCCTGCAGAGGCAGGATGTATATTTTACGCTTTAAATATTTGCATCTATTTGGATGTGCCTTATAAAGATAGCTCCTTTATTAGATCATGAGTCCATTTAATTTATTCCTTCCCTTGTGTATTTGCAACTTTCACAGAAACGTGTGGCATTTGGAAGCAGCATTTCTAGCTGACTGTGTCTCCTACAACAAGAACGTATCTGTGTTACAGAAGGCTCAGGCAGAGACAGAGGATCCACTAGGATAAAAGTACACAAGATAAGGTGGCCAGAAGGTGTCTCATATCTAAGAAGACATGAAGAGTGGGACAACAGATCATAGCAGAAAACGTGACACTGGCTCTTGACTGACAGCACGTCCTATGGATGGAGCTCCTAGACAAACCAAAGCTTTCACACTGATACATGTATTGGTGGAAGTCACTTGGAGAGTCACTGCCTGCTTTTCATCGTGTCAGGTGAATCCCATCTGGGTTATAAAGGAATTAGTCCAATACTACCTCCCTATTCCAGTATCCCTCAATAGGACACATTTTTATTTAATATCAGTTGTATCTCAAGGTGTATAAGAAGCTGCTTCCTCATTCCCCTCCTCCCACCTCATCTTTTTTTTCTGCAATTGTTTTCCAGTGCATTTTTTCCTCACTTTTGTAATTTTTCTTACCATCCCTTTTCCTAAATTCTTATTTTCAGCTTTTCCTGTATGTAGTTTCTTGTCCTTCTAGCACGCTTTCTGTTGTCTTCTAAGAATGCCTCAAGCAACAACAGCAAGCCATTCATTAAAAGCAAAAGTGAACACTATTGCACAAGGATCTCTCAGAGGTATGGCAGAGAATACCAAACGCTAAGTAAACTTAAAGTTGGATAAACACTTTTTAATAGTACTGTTTGGTCCGTCTTCTGCACATAATGCAGAAATGACAGCCTCTTTCCTGGCATGCAGAATTTGCAACTGCCCTGTCTAGTCATAGAAAATCTTCAAAACTTGTCATAAATGACTCCACGGCTTTTTTTAAAGATTTCTATTGTTTGAATAAGGAAGGGTATATTGATCAGCACAATCCCCATTCTGAATTCATGATACCCTAAAACAAAGCAATCAGTTGCTGTGATAGTGTCCTATTCATATTAGTATTCCCAACAGCTTAAGTTTGTCCTAGATACTGAACTCACAGGATACCTTGTGGTTAAACTTATTCTTACCCACACAAACTTTTTCTGATAATCTCCCTCGGCTCTTCTGGTTTTGCCAAGACCCTTCGTGCCTTGACCTGGTAGCAGATGCATTTTGGCCATTACTAGCACAAATACAACTTCCTCACAGATAAGACATTGAAAAAGACTGTTTCATGGGACAGAGGGATGAAACAGTTCATCCTTACAATGGCTCAATATGTAGGAGAGGAAGTATTTTGTTACTTCAACAATGCTCAGTGATGTTCCAACTGACATTACCTTGAATGTAAAAGATGTCCTGCAAGTTGCAATACAGTAAATGTAAGAGGAAAAGAAGCTGAAGAGAGTCATTACATGTTAAAAGGTACAAAATGTTTCCTTTGTCATTAGTAATTTTCATAATTTAAGCTGCTAGTGTATTACTTGGGCTTTATTTCACTTGGAAAAATGAAATGGAAGAACAGTTGCACTTCTGTTAATTTCATTTTCTGACTCTCATGCACTACCATCAAATCCCTGTAACAGCTCTACTGCAGGCACTACCATTTAATAATAAGTAATGTTTTAAACATTGATTGTATTTGAAGAGAAATACTGAGAACAAATCTACTGAATGCTTCCTCATTAAGTAACCAACAGACAGATACACTCAGAAATGCTGATGGTACTGAAAATGAGTTGAAAGCTTGGGAGTCTGGAGGAAGACAGCTAGAGAAGAGAAGGGTGCAAAGGGAAGTTTAGATTAAAAAGTGCCAAAATTTGGGGAAGATGAACATGCATGTGCTCTCATATAAGGAGGAAGCCCAGAGCAGTGAAGCTTAGACACTTGCTTAAACAAAAATCAAGCTAGAGAGGAGATGTAAGCTGAGTGGTGATCTAACGTATGTCATTCTCCAAAAGAAAGGAGGTATCTTCTTTTAGCTTTGTCATTTTTATCTTTGCATTTTCCATTTCTGGCATAAGAACTTATTTTTGAGAGATGTTTTTCCTACAGTAACTTGTATTTCAGCTAGATTTTGCTTTTTACTCTAAAACAGTGCAAAAGTATATCTCACTACCTCGCACCATTACAAGCTTAAAATGAATTAAAGCCGTCATTAACTTCTAAAAGCTACAAGGCATGCATATCAAGAGAACCAAAATGGAACACACACCTAATATATAGTTCAACTGAGAACATTTTCTGTAAAAATATAATCTTGGTATTTCATATTATTTGTATTACATGGATTCAGATCATATTTCCCCAATTTTCGTATAGACACTTTCCCATTACTGCTAACTATACCTGTAAGATGAAACGTTAAGCTGCAAACTCTTTTTATGCTTCAACACCTATCGTAATGATCTGTAAACCAAATTATTCTTCAATAGCAGCTGTGCAAATCCACTGTGTCTAAATTATGACCTTAGTTTTGTTTAGCCCAAACAGTCCTGCATGGCAGTTGCACAGGTGTAGCTAAGAGCCTGCCCGGTGTTTGTCACTGATGATGGATGTGTTATGGAAAAACAGGCTGACTTTCAGATCTCTAACAGACTAGAGCTGTAAGGCTGACAGTGGTATGTGGAGGCAAAAGTCTTAATTATAACTTGGGGGGGCTGGGATCTGAAAAGCAGTGAGAAGTATCACAACATCACTTTGGTTTCTGAGTCCCTTGTTGGGTAGCCATAATAACTAAGTATGCATTTTTTTTCTGAAGCCTTAAAGAAATGCAAAGATGGATTAACAATTGAGCTGATAGCCTAAAACTAATTGCATACTCAATTACAAAAGTTCTCTATCCCAAAACAAAAGGATCTAGTATCCTATCTGAAGGGCTACAAACCCTAACACATGAGAAAAGCTGGGACATAAAGAAAAGAGAAAAACCGAGTACAATCCAACAGAGGACACGTGGCTGTGAGCCTCTTCTAGCAGGCAAAAAGACTGTTCTGAAGCATCAGAAATCAAGCAAAGGGTGGGATTCCACTGCATCTTTCAAGCAACTTCATGGCAAGGCTGTTATTCTACACTGGCATCACACACTTTGTGAGAAATCTACCAGCACAGCAGGAAACATGAAATAGTTTTCCACCTTTTCTTAGAAAACAACTTTCCCCTATTTTTGATTGGCTATTTTACAAAGTTTTTCATTAACTCTCCAACCATCATCTGCTTAACCATCTTACCTTGAACTGGGCACCTTTCTCAGCAACAGCATGTTACACACATCGCACCCAGGCAGCTTCATTTCTACATAACTCTGATTCCTACACATGCTGGGAGACAGCTCTAACACTCCAGGAGTCACAGTCACTGTGGAGGACAGCAAAGCATGCTTTCCTCCTCCCTAAAATGCAAGTTATTTTGTAACCTTTCTCAGGTGAATATGCAACTGCAAATTGCGATACGAAGAGAGAGGCACCAGTTAGCCTCTAGCTTACCAGAAGCAGCTGGTCTCCATCAAATAGTAGTTACTTAGGCATCAGGAAGGTACAAAGGAGATCAAAGCAAGGAGGTGTAACAGGGACTGATCAAAATTACCTCCTGGGAGTTAGTAACCAGAGAGGATGTGCGTGATGCCCCCGGGAGGTTCATACCCAGCCCCGGGTCATTTCAGCGAAGGCAAAAGTACCAGTAAGGTCACAGCAGGCATCTTAAGGCGGGCTTCGCAAAGCCTTGACCGTTTCTTAGCCCAAGATCCCAGGCATTAAGCGTTTGTTCGCTGTCCCCGTAGGCAGACACACGTTTTTCCAAGGCAGCACAGACGCGTTTACCTCATGCAAGCAGGCAGCTCCCCCCTCCCCGCCCCACGCCAAGTTGCGAGACTTGCCGCTTAAAGGTGGGGGGCGAGACCCCAAAATAAGTAAGAAGAAAAACCCCGCGCCTGCCCGCCGTCCGCGTCCTACCGCCTGTGGAGCTGGCCTCCTCCAGCTGCGCCGAGATGCTCTCCACCCTCCTCACATTCATGCTGGGAGGCGGGAGGCGCCCGGAGCCGCGGCGAGGCGGGACGCGGCGGGGGAGCGCGGCAGCACCGCGGCGCCGGGGCCGCGGGAGCCGGAGCGGGGCCGCGGGGGAGCGAAGCGGAGCGGGGCCGGGCGCGGCGCGGCGGAGCGGAGCGGAGCGGGGCCCCGCCTCGGCGGCGGCGGCGCCTCCCCCGCCACCCGCGGCGGCGCGGGGCGGGCCGCGGCGCGGGGCTCCGGGGCGCCCGCCGGCAGGGGCGCACCGCCGCCCCCTTCCCCGCCGGGCGAGGCGGGGCTCAGCCCCGGCCCCCTGCCCTGCCCGACTGCCCCCCGCAGCGGCGGGGCTGCGGCCGCCCGCCCGGGGTGCCTGCCTCGGCGGGGCTGCGCCGGCACCCGCGCCCCGGGCCGACGTGGGAGCGGGGGCTGCCGCGGGGAAAGCCCCGAGCAAGAGCCCGGCAGGGCCGGGCCGTGCTCCCCGCTCTGCTCTGCGGCCACACACAGGTGGTTTCTGCATCACCTGTTAGCACCCTGCCTGCCGAGCCAGCAGGCGGCCTGGGACGCAGACCGTCACCGAGCCCGTGCACCGGGGAGCTCCCATCTCAGCTGCGCTCCACGGGCACCTCTGTCAGGTTAGCACAGACCCCAAAGCCCAAGGGTACTCTTTGGAATTGCTTGCCAGCACTGCGAACACCAGCACCCACACGGCCATCAGCGCAGACCTGAAAGGACAAGCCCACAGTGCATCAAACCCATTCCTTTTTTACAAAGCACTGTATTTGATCAAATTACAGTAAATTGTACTGTAGGATACGAAATTCTAGGGAGTCACGTATGGAGCGCAGAAATAATACCAGACAGAAATTCTTTAGTCAGGCACTTCGAACAGCTCTGGAGGAAATTCACATAATTCCACTGAAACCAATGAGGTTCTGCCCTGTGACATCAAGACTGATTTGGCCGGTGTGCTTAAAGAAAAAGGGAGAGGGCATTTTAAGACACTTTCAGAACTCCTCTAATTTATAAAAGCCTACCATGACACACCATTAGAAAATACTTCCATTATGGCAGTTCTCCCTGTTCAATTTTACACAGATAACTTTTTAGTCTTCTTTACTATTTCTTTTATTTTCACGTGAATAATGACTTGTTTCAGAAATCCCAGTTATTCTTCTCTTTGTGTATGTTCCCAAAAAAATATAGCAATTTTTAGGCTTAGCTACCAAAATCTTAAATATTATTTTTGATGTTTAATTTCATATTATTTCTTGAACCAGTTATTGTAAAGATTCTTATCAGCTGAAAGATAAAGGAGTAATTCCTACACCATGCTGCCAAGAAATGCTTTAGGAAAAGACTTCTATCCTCTTCTATTCCATGGGACAAACTTATGTCTGTTTTCACTCCAAAATGATGGAATGATTGAAGACTTGAATGGGCAGAGATACTACAGTGTAGTATAACACTGGCCAAGAACAACTCAATGTTGAGTATCTGCTGCCAAGTGTTCTTTTTTTGATAAAAATGCATTCACTGCTGGAGGTTTAGGAAAGACTGTGAAGAGACAGGATTCAGAGTACTGTATTTGCTATATGGCCTCAAAAGATTTCCCTTCTATGAGGTGAATACTCACATAGCCAGGATATGGCTCTTCCTCATCAGAGAAATTAAAAGTAGTCAGAAGAGAGATCAGGATTTGGTTTCATTATCAGGATTTGAGCTTACTTATTACCAAGAAGCTAACCTTACAGATAACTGTAATTTATCACAATTTTGCAGGAGTCCTTTTTGTCATATATATATAGTTTTCAGAGTGAGGCAATTCTGATTTATGACTGTCACTTCCCTTTGCTTGCTTTGCTCTACCCCAACATTGTATCAGAACTCCGTGAGTTATGAAAACACTCTAAATATATGTGAGCAGCTGGTCATAACAGAGTGAACTAAGGCAGGAATGGTAGTAATACATCAAAAATATCTCTGCAGTTGCCAGTTAAGCTAGACATTCATCTTGTGTCTTAGAAAGAATTACAGGTATGCAGCGCAGTGCAGAACATAAGCTCCAGAAGTGTCTACCAAGTTTGTACAGATAAGGTAGCGTGTGTCACCTCTATGATCAACTGTGTTTGAGGCAAAGAAAAAAGAAAGTGACCCAAATAAACTGTATTGTCTCCAGAAATCTGCATGTTTCTCTCAGGCACATCTTCTTTATTTTTCTGCTTGCTCTCTTTGTTTCCATCCACCTGCTCTTCATCTCCCGTTCTTCTTGATGGGCCTTGCTTGAAATAATCTGATAAATGCCTTCTGCATACTCTTTCCTTTTTATTCTCTCAGGATTTAAATACTTGTCTTGGAAAAAGCCATAGTCTTTCCCAAACTTCCTTTTGAACTTTTCCATCTCCCGGCTGTTTAGACCTATTAGTTTTCTCTTGCCTTGTAGACACCTATTTTCCTTTTTCACCACCACTGCCAGTGAGATCTAAATGTTAGCATATTATTTAGCATTTGCTTACAAATTAGCGGTGCAGTACATAAAATGAAAGCCTATTTAAAAATCACTGGAAAAAACCTCAGTTAATACAGATGTATATAATTTTCTGACTTCATAAGAACTATAGCAATAAGAGAACTGTGCAGATTTACAACAATTGAGCATCTGGTTTAATTTTATCTAACTCTAGATTATGACAATTATTGGTAGTAATTGACAAACATAAAGATTAAATATGTGTAATTTTGATGCTCTGTGTAAAACAAAACGTACGTCAGAATGTGGTGTTTTTCCAAATTTGCTTTGAAGGACAAATTCTTTATTGTTTATCAAACCTGATTCAGTTTCCTCCAATTAGCATGTCAAGCCCATGTATCTGCTCTATATAACATTCAGTAAAAATTGACATCAACTGTGATTTCATCCCTTCTATGTAATTACATTTCAACATATTATATTTCTGTGAATATAGAGTTGCATTCTAGTTTCTACTTTTCAAAATATATAACTCCTTCCCTTCTTCCTCATTTATTTCAAATATTTATTTTGGACCTAAATGCTAATAACACCTTGAACATATATTTAAAAGGTACATGTATGGCTGAAGATTTCTACCAGTCACCTGTGATGAAATCTTAATTTCTTCTTGAAATAGTTGATGACTTTTCCATCTGATTTTTTAAATTAGAATCTGAATCAGCTTATTTCTGTTAGCCTCAAATGTAAACTAATTGGAAGGATTAAACATAATTATGATTCAGTGTGTCCAAATCAAGCTCAGATTTCCACAGCTATTTAAAATATATAATATATAAAATTAAGTGTTAAAACGTGAAGCTAGATTAATGATCAAGGAGGCATTTTCATCCAAAACAGAAAATCAAGACATCTTTGGTGAATAAAAGATATTCATCATGATTTCTCCTGGTAGCACCTTCCTGTCAGGGAAGACCGGATTTTTTTCCTACCTATTTGTGTGGATGAGAAAAGGCTCAGACTTAGAAAGTGTATAGCAATACTCAAAGATTCAGTCCTTTCAGTCTCTTCTGCTCCCCCACTGGTCTTGGGACATCTGCAAAGGGCTAACACAGTAGTTCAGCTACCCAAATTGTATTTGCACTAAGGAACTGAATAATTTATAATTAAGCAGTTGAATAGAACAAATATAAGCCCAAATGATTCAGCATGCTCATGTTACCTTCTAGGCCTCCAGAGAAGCCATCTATTTTTGCAGTGCTGCTTCTGCTGCAGAATGGCCCTCCAGGTGGGATCTTTCTTGATTCCCAGAAGAATTTGTCATTAAGCTCATACTGCATGTCACTTACAATGTTTTTCACAAGGAAAAACAGCTAAGTCAGTCTGTTACTTACTTCTAAGACAAATATTCTTCCTCCTCCGAAAAGTAATAAAATTCCATTTTGCTATTTTTTATTCAGGCATGAGAAAGAAACTGTTCTTCATGCTACAATACATTTCTAAGAGTATTTTTGTTCTCAGAAGTGTATTTTATTTATTTTTAAGTCATACTGTGTAAGAATGTATCCTACAAAAATATTTTATTTGTACTCTAAATCACAAAACATTAATCGTAATTTGGCCATACCCAAATATTTAGTGTCTGTGATAAAAGTACTTGATCCTACACCTTCGAGAGTCCTCTGATACCCTGTTGTATGGTGTGCGTTGGGTGTCAGTGACAAGGTGTCATTAGTGGGGGGGCTGCAGGGTGGCGTCTGTGAGGAGAGGTTGGGGTTGCCTTGTGCCAGACAGCTGGTTGTAGACAGCTCTGCAGCAGACCCACCGCAGAGGACAGCTGAGCCCATCAGCCAACTTGGTGGCACCTCGGAGAAAACATATTTAAGGAAGGGCACAAAATGCTGAGGAGAGGGGAATGAGAGAAGGAATGCCAAGGTCAGATGAGAGGGACATGCTCCATGGAGGAACATGTACACTCCCAAAGGGACTGAGGCCCATGGAGGACCCATGCTGGAGGAAATACACCACAAAAAGACTGTGTCCCATGGATAAGCCCATGTCAGAACAGAGGAAACCAGTAAGAATGAAGGAGCAGCTGTAGAAAAGAGTGAGAAACAAGGAGCAGTAGAGAGAAACCACTATGCAGTGACCCCAGCCTCCTGCACTGCCCATCATCTGAGTGTAACCTGCAGTGTGAACAAGGAGGGGAAAGAAGTGTCTGGAGTGAATTTGAGCCTGGAAAAGGGGGAGGAAATGTGCCTTCCTTAAGTGTTTAAATGTTTTTCTTCTTTATTTCCCAATACCCAAGTCAGTAATTAAATATTTATGTTGACTGTCAATAAACTAAGTTAAACTCTCCAAGTCTGTTTTGACTGTGACAGTAACTGCTGAGTGATTTCTCTGTCTTTATTTCGACACTCAAGTTTTCATCCTCTTGTTCTTCTCATTTTCTGCCCCATCCCATTGGGGGTGGGGGATAAGCAAGCAGGTGTGTGGGTGCTTGGCTGCCAGCTGGGGCCGACACACCACAAGGTGGATATGGGAGAATTCGAAATACAAAATGAGATTGTAGGTGTAGGAAAGGTGTCACAGACTACTAAAAAACTACATGTCCCTGAAACAGTGGAGCTTTAATATTCAAGATTTCCTGTTAACACACAAAGTTTTAGAGAGTATCAGTGCTTTCAGAAAGAGTAATCTTGAATATTCTGATTTTTGTGCCTATTAAACCTTAACCAGGACACTTCTTAAAAGAACATTGTGCACTGTTTGTACAGAAATAAATAGTGAGAAACAATGAAGGCCAGCCCTGGAACTTGGCAAAAATTGGCTGTTAGTATTACTATACCTCAAAAAGTGACAAGAAAGGGTGAGAGCCTACTTTCCTTGAAACTCAATTTGTTTTTTTAAATTAACATTTTGTAGTAAGTTCTCTAGGGGTCAGAAGCAATTTGACTTACCATAAATGAGTAAACAAGTCAGAATTTATATGTGGTAACCAAAAAGAGAAGAGAAAAACAGTTATTTAACAACCTTCCAATTTAAATGTTGCCTCCAGATGTAAATCAGCCAAAACATGGATTGACTTCTTTGTTGGGGCTTTTAAAACAAGACTCAGGGAAGCAGGAGCCCACCCTTCACTCAGTGTCAATGGGAAGTAAGTACTCAGTTCCTTCAGACCTAAAATCCAGCATTTTTTTTTCTGCTGTTGTATCTGTGCTTGTTGGCTTCACTTCAGTGTGCTGTAGGTGACTGGAATGGCTTAGTTGTTGAGTGGGTATTTAGACATTTGAGTTTTGATTTGTGAGAGTCTTCTGGTTTTATATTTCATTTTAACTGTGATTCATGGTTTATAATAGCCACACTGCAGATATTTTAGAAGGCATTACAAACTAATGCAGGGTTATATTTAAAAAAAACACATGTAATATTCAACATGACTTTGATGTGCTGCTTAGAGACTTCCTTGGCATAATCTGTATCACTTAATCTAAATTGCTGTCAAATTGTTTGTTGTCATTATTAGACTGTCACTGAAGTTATTTCATTAGTAAACCTGAGTCAATATATGGTTTCATATTTACATAAACTTCATGTAAAATAATAGCACTGTAGTTTTTAAGCACCTCATTCTTAGCCTGGCAGATCACAAAACATTTTAAAAATAAAAGCATACTGGGAGCAAATTCATCTGCTGCTGAAATGTAGCCAACTTCAGAGGACACACAGCTGAAAAACAGTGCATTAGATAGGTGTAGGTTGAAGAAAAATATTGGCTAATTATACTGTAGCTAACCTATGTTCTTGGTGGAAAAAATGTATAGGTTTTTTTTTTAATAAAATAGATCATAGGCTTTAAGATCTTATGTGAAATACCTGCTCATAGTGATCTGCACTATGCTCAGAAGAGACAGAAAAAAGAAAAACCTAAACAAAAAAACACCAACAAAAACCCCTGAGCTGACCCTGGTGTAGGACAATGCCCAGACTGAGCCAGTTCATGGCAGCGTGATTTCTCAACACTTTTTCTGGCAGTTTTACATTCAGCTGTATGTTGGCTTCCAATTGCTTTTTGTCCTCCATTCTCATCAGGTAATTCTGCACTCCGCTCCAGTAAACCCTTCTCCCACTCTGTTTCTCTGCCTCCCTTCCCTCTATTTCCTTTTCCCTTTCCTATTTACCTCACACATCATTTCTCACAAAAAAAGAGTAACAGCAGAAAGGAGAATGGCTTTTATGTTCAGCTAGAGGAGATCAGAGAGTAGTAGTGCTCTACACAGCCAACAACAGGATGTAAATGAATGCAGTGCTTCATATTTTCCATTTTTAAATCCACATCCATAGAGTTACTAGATTATAGGGTTTTAAGAATGAAAGTCTAGGGAGTCCTAGCTAGCTCAAAAGCCAGTTCATAGAATATCAAACAGTCATTAAAAATACAAAGTTAACAAATTTCAGAATGTTTTAAAGCATTTTGGTTACTACAATATTTCCTCCAGGGAATAAGATTACTAGATTTATGGCACTAATGATTCATTTATGGAAATATGGAAAGACAGTAATCTCATCTTTTGTTAGTTCATCTAAATACAGAGATATGAGGCCAGATTCTCTTTTCAATAGTGTCGTGGTTTAACCCAGTTGGCAACTAAGCACCACACAGCCGTTCCCTCACACTCCCCCTCCCTGTGGGATGGGGGAGAGAATCAGGAAAAAAAACCCCAAACTGTGGGTTGAGATGAAGACAGTTTAATAGAACAGCAGAGGAAAAGAAAATAATAATAATAATAATAATTATTAATAATAATAATAATAATAATAATGACAAAATAATATACAAAACAAGTGATACGCAATGCAGTTGCTCACCACCTTCTGACCGATGCCCAGCCTGTCCCCGAGCAGTGATTGCTGACCCCCGGCCAACTTCCCCCAGTTTCTATACTGAGCATGACGTCATATGGTATGGAATAGCCCTTTGGCCAGTTGGGGTCAGCTGTCCTGGCTGTGCTCCCTCCCATCTTCTCGCTGGCAGGGCATGAGAAGCTGAAAAGTCCTTGGCTAGTGTAAGCACTACTTAGCAACAACTAAAACATCAGTGTGTTATCAACATTATTATCATACTAAATCCAAAACACAGCACTATACCAGCTACTAGGAAGAAAATTAACTCTGTCGCAGCCAAAACCAGGACAGTATCCACCCCTTTATTCTACACCATCTATGTCATGCCTAGTTCTCACACTTTTCAATACATCCCAATTAATCACCACCACCTTTCCTGTCTTTTGATATATACACACAGATATCATTCCCTTAGTCCATGGGCCATCCCTCTAAAATATCTGATGAGTTCATTTAGTCCATGACTTTGGGCTCCATCTGTCATAACAGTCCTTCAGGGCAGCAGAGATGGTGTGTGGTGTTGGATTGTTGCATGCTGAAGCCAGTTCTGATTCCATCACCGCTGCACTTTGCTCAGTTTCATTAAAGTTCATTCTTCATTAATCTGGGTGATTCTCACTGTAATACCGTTGATATGGCATATAGCAACCATAGAAGTGATGACATACTGTATTATATAGCAATTAACATCATAGCATTCAGCTCATTGGCTATTCTCTACCCAAAATCAAATCCCCTTGAGGTACACATTGGACTTCCCCTTCCTTCCGCATCACCCACCAAGTGCACCCAGGTCCTTGAGCAAACGCAATCCCACGAATGGGTTTGCCTTTGCCCGAGGCAGGAGTAACCCAGACTGTCTTCCCCAGCATATTTTTTATGTGCACTACAGGGACTTTATCGTCTTCTACAGTATGTAAAAGTTTTGGGGCCAGCTCGATTGGCAGATCCCCTAGTGTTGACTAACTGGGTGGCCTTTGCTAAATGTGTATCCCAATGTTTGAATGTCCCAGCACCCATTGCTCTCAGGGTAGTCTTTAACAGTCCATTGTATCGTTTGATTTTCCCAGAGGCTGGTGTGTGATAGGGGGTGTGATATACCCACTCAATGCCATGCTCTTTGGCCCAGGTGTCTATGAGGTTGTTTCAGAAATGAGTCCCATTGTCTGACTCAGTTCTTTCTGGGGTTCCATGTTGCCACAGGACTTGTTTTTCAAGGGCCAGGATAGCATTCCAGGTGGTGGCATGGGGCACAGGATATGTTTCCAGCCATCCAGTGGTTGCTTCCACCATTGTAAGCACATGGCGCTTGCCTTGGCGGATTTGTGGGAGTGTGATATAATCAATCTGCCAGGCCTTCCCATATTTCTATTTCAGCCATCGCCCTGCATACCAGAGAGGCTTTAACCGCTTGGCTTGCTTGATTGCAGTGCATGTTTCACATTCATGGATAACCTGTGCAATAGTGTCCATGGTCAAGTCCACGCCTTGATCACGAGCCCATCTATATGTTGCATCCATCTCTTCCTTGATGGCCTGAAGCATCATGGACCCACCAAGCTATAAACAATTCACCCTTATGTTGCCAGTCCAGATCCACCTGAGCCACTTCAATCTCAGCAGCCTGATCCACCTGCTGGCTGTTTTGATGTTCTTCAGTGGCCTGACTCTTGGGTACATGAGCACCTACATGACGTACTTTTACAACCAGGTTCTCCACCCGGGCAGCAATATCTTGTGGCAGATGGGTTTACCTCTGTGCTCCCAGTTGCTTTGCTTCCATTGCTGTAACCACCCCCACAGGGCATTTGCCACCATCCATGGAGTCAGTATAGAGATAGAGCACTGGCCACTTTTCTTGGTCAGCAATATCTAAAGCTAGCTGGATGGCCTTTACTTCTGCACATTGGCTTGATTCACCATCTCCTTCAGCAGTTTCTGAGACTTGTTGTATAGGACTCCATACAGCAGCCTTCCACCTCCGATGCTTTCCCACAAGACAACAGGACCCATCAATGAACAGGGCATATTGCTTCTCACTTTCTTGTAGTTTATTATACAGTGGGGCCTCCTCAGCATGCGTCACCTCCTCCTCTGGTGATTTTCCGCAATCTTTGCCTTCTGGCCAGTCCATGATCACTTCCAAGATTCCTGGGTGACTGGGGTTTCCTATTTGAGCCCGTTGTGTGATCAGTGCAACCCACTTACTCCATGTAGCATCAGCTGCATGATGTGTAGAGGGGACCCTCCCTTTGAACATCCAGCCCAGCACCAGCAGTCGGGGTGCCAGGAGGAGCTGTGCTTCATTACCAACCAATTCCGAAGCAGCTCGAACCCCTTCATATGCTTCCAATATCTCTTTCTCAGTTGGAGTATAGCAGGCCTCGGATCCTCTGTATCCCGGACTCCGAAACCCTAGGGGTCGACCTCGAGTCTCCCCTGGTGCTTTCTGCCAGAGGCTCCAGGTAGGGCCATTCACCCCAGCTGCGGTGTACAGCACATTTTTTACATCTTGTCCTGCCTGGACTGGCCCAAGGGCTACTGCATGAACTATCTCCTGTTTAATTTTTTCGAAGGCTGTCATTGCTCAGGGCCCCATTTGAAATCGTTCTTCTTCTGGGTCACTTGATAGAGAGGACTTACAATCAGACTGTAGTTTAGAATATGGATTCTCCAAAAACCCACAGCGCCTAAGAAAGCTTGTGTTTCCTTTTTGCTAGTTGGTGGAGACATGGCTGTTATTTGGTTGATCACATCCATTGGGATCTGACAACATCCATCTGGCCATTTTAGTCTTAAAAACTGGATCTCGTCTGCAGGTCCCTTGACCTTACTTCGTTGCATGGCAAAACTGGCCTTCAGAAGGCTCTGGACTATTTTCTTTCTCAAAAACTTCTTCTGTTGTGTTGCCCCACACGATGATGTCATCAATGTATTGCAGGTGTTCTGAAGCCTCACCGTGTTCCAGTGCAGTCTGGATCAGTCCATGTGAAATGGTAGGACTGTGTTTTCACCCCTGGGGCAGTCGATTCCAGGTCATGACAGCCAGTGAGTTGGCATACGACAATGTTGCTCTCCATACAAACTTCTGCCACATGGGTCGCATGCATTTGACTTCATCTGGTTCTTTGGATAACTGCTCATTGTCCAGGTCATCATAAATCACCTCCAGCACAGATAATTCCCTCAGGTACTAGCTACCTCTCTCCATGGTGGTCCACTTTCCTGGGTGACATATAACATCTTCCTTGAAGGGATACCTTTCCTTCATGCCTGACAGGAGTCGCCTCCAGAGGCTGAGGACTTGCGCCCCTTTTCCAATCACTTTGTCAATGTCTCCTTCCCTAGAAAGGGATCCTAGCTGCTTGGCTTCCTTACCCTCTAATTCCAGGCTACTGGCCCTGGTATCCCAGTATCAGAGCAGCCAGGTGACAATGTGCTCACTTGGATGATGGCTGAAATCCTTTCACATATCTCACATCTCACTCAGGGATAGGGAATGGGTGGTTACTGTCTCTTTTATGAGATCTCCCTCTCCCTCCAAGGAAGAAGAGAAACCCTCCTGCCAAGTTCTTCCTCAGGGGGAAGCAGGGCGTTCTTCCTCTTCCTCCTCCTGTTCTCGTGATGGCCCTGCTTTAGAGTAGTCTGCCTCCTCGCTGGCAGGGCAGTATGCTTCTTCCTCCTGCTCCCTCTTAGGAGAAGCTTCTTCATCCATTACTAAATGAGCTGACTTTCACTTCCAAGATTTCTTCTTGTGTATGGGGGTGACTGATACAGCACGGGTTGGTTCTCTGGTTCAGCTGCAGTGCCTGTCTCCAGAGTCTGAGCAGCCACAGTGCCTGTTGCTGGAGTTTGAGTAGCCGCAATGCCTGTCGCCGGGGTTGGAGTAGCCACAGTACTCTTAAAATAGTTGTTTAACCCTAAGCAAGACCTGACACACATTCAGGAGACATAGCAATAGGAATATGCTGGTTTGAATATCCCAAGGATATTCAAAATTCTCAAGAGCTGTTGTAATTAGCCTGGAGGAGAAAGGGAATATGGAGGAAAGTGTCTCCCCCATAGTTGGCTCTCCAAGGACAAAAAGTAAAAAGTGTAATTATGAATAATAGTTCCGATAGATGGCTCCCGAAGAACAGAGGTGATGGCAATGCTGAGTACAAATACCAGACTGATCTCACAACCAACAATTTTATCATACCATAAGCCAGTGTTACACAGTACAGCAAAGTGATACCCTTAATCCACCTCCCAGAGGTGATAAACAGCACATAAATACTAATAAAGCGTATATATGGCAAGTAAGGTGTTACATAACAGAATTCTGAGAACAAGCACAACAAATTTGAGAGCAAATAAATAAACATTGTGATCAGCAGCTACTAAACTAATATAATGAATGCTTATAACAAATTTGTTTTAACATGCTCTGGTCAGATCTGTTATTACCTCAACCCTTCATGCCCCAAGTTGGGCACCAAAAAGGACTGTCATGGTTTAACCCCAGATGGCAACTAAGCACCACACAGCTGCTCCCTCACATTCCCCCTCCCCATAGGATGGGGGCGAGAATCGGGAAAAAAACCCAAAAACCCCATAGGTTGAGGTGAAGACAGTTTAATAGGACAGCAAAGGAAAAGAAAATAATGATAAAAGACTATACAAAACACGTCATGCACAATGCAATTGCTCACCACCCACTGACCAACGCCCAGCCCGTCCCCAGGCAGTGATTGCTACCCCCCGGCCAACTCCCCCCAGTTTCTGTACTGAGCATGACGCCATATGGTATGGAATAGCCCTTTGGCCAATTTGGGTCAGCTGTCCTGGCTGTGTCCCCTCCCATCTTCTCGCTGGCAGGGCATGAGAAGCTGAAAAGTCCCGACTTTTGTAGACATTACTTAGCAACAACTAACACATTAGTGTGTTATCAACATTATTCTCATCCTAAATCCAAAACACAGCACTATACCAGCTACTAGGAAGAAAATTAACTCTATCTCAGTCAAAACCAGGACAGATGGCAACAATAGTCTTTTTTGAATGAGCCCAATCTATATGGGGAGACTAAAAGAGCTTGTTCATCCTCGTATAAAAAAGACCAAGAGGGGATATGGTTGCTGTATAAATACATCAGACAGGTAAAAAACAGTGAGAGAAAAAAAATCTATTTCAGGTAAAGGTCAATGCTGGCACGAGAACAAATGGTATAATCTGTAATCTATAAATTTAGGTTGTAAGTTAAACAAAAGTTTCTAAGCATTAAAGAATTCAAGTATTGGAATGCCCTTCCAAAATGAATGGGAGGAAAGGTAAAATAAATGTTTTAAGGCAGAGCTTTATAAGTCTGTGAATAATGATGTGATGTGATGTCTATGATAACAGAGAGCTCTATCATCATAAATCATATATATGTTTTCCTTTCCTTAACAAGTAAAGCTCTTGAACATAATACCAAATTCATAGTACAGCATGGGTCATAGGAAAGGGGCTACAATACTTACTGCAGAGATTACATAATATAGTATATATAATAACAAGAACCTCTACAATAAACATTAATCTCTTTATATAATATCCTGAAAAGTTACAGGACATGATAACAGTCTTTCATATTTAAATCATTGCTATAAGGAAGACAGTACTCAATTGTTCATCCATGGGCAATGGCCAAGGGCAACAGCAGAAAGGGACTTAGGTTTCAGCAAAGAAGTAGTTAAAATTTAGGAGAAAATGTCTAACTTCTAAGGTAGGCAAATATTAGAACTGTTTTATTAAGAGGTTAGTGGAATCTCCATTGTTAAAGAGTTTGTTTTAGCTGCTATATAGATGACCTGCTGAAGACAGTCTAGAGCTTTTGATCCTGTCACAGCACATTACTATAGATCTTGAGGTATCTTCTGTCCGTATATATCCTTATGGTTGTATGACTAAAAGAATAGTACTGATTTAAGTGAGAAGGGAATCTGGCCAGCAATGGCCCTATTTTCTCAGCTCCCCATCCCCATTTCTCCTACAGTACTAGTGCTCCTAAATTGTTCAGGTTTTATTCTGTGAAACAGAGGTGTATTGCCTGATTATTTTTTAAGATGCTTTGTTTCTTAATTTGCATACCTAAGTATTCTGTTGTCATGGAAATCTCTTCTCTGAAGCCCTTGAAGACCAGCTCTCTTGCTTCAATTCTGTTTCAAATTTTCTGCATCAACTAATTTTAATTCTTACTCCAAGTTTTCCGTATATTGTCTTGCCACATCTGAGTGACACAGTCTTACCATCTCTTGAGCCAAACCTTACCCTGTCCATCCATAAGAATACAAGCTTCCCTTCAACCAAGCATACTAAGTCTAGTACAATGCCATTTGTTGACTAAAATGAATCCAGATATTTAATTCTTTCACTGAAGGAGAATCCATGTTGATAGATGTTTGGCAGCTCAGCAAACAAGCAAGAAACTATAAAAAAGGATATAGCTATAATTAAATTCAAATAGAATTGTTTGAATAATCACAGCATAAATATCTTGTCTACGCCTGTCTTTTTACATTGGTTGGACAGAGTCTCACAGTCTGTCCTGAAAGCTGAAATACTTGATTAAGGACAAAAATTAATCACATCAGCTTTCCTTCCACATAAAAACTAACCTACCAGTCTCTTACTTTTCACCAGTCACAGCCAAAGTAGGGTCAGGTGTCTTCAGTGATCACACATAAAAATATTGAAGAGATTCAGGAAGGTCAGGTTAGGACTTTCACAGTTAGTAATGACATTATTCCACTGGCTGTTACTGGAAGCTTGGAAATAAATAGTGTCTTTCACAGAAGAAACATATGCTTAATATGCCTATAGGAAAAAGACAACTGTGTGAAGGAGCAGGCCACCAAACTAACAAGCTTCAGTTTCTGGAGGGATTTTAGAAGTTGATTCACGCTGCATTCATCATATGGTCAACGAAAGTTCTACATCAGAAAGAAATAATCTTAATCTCTGAGCATCAGACAAAAGGTGCGTTTGCAGCTTGGTGTTCAAGAAGCTGCTAAAGTCAACCTTACAGACAATGACCTAAGTCAGCTAAGGGCAAATATACATCCTCGATGAAAGATGCAGGAATATATCTACCTTACTGTCCAGTTGTTTCACCAGTTCTCTGATCCAATACCATCTTGATTTTCAGCCACATTGCATTTATTTGTGCCACAGCTCCCGCAGAAAGAGAACAATGTAATCTTCTTTCATTAGGAGTTTGGAACGCAGATATAAAGCTGTGTGTTATCTGCATGCTGAAGCAGAACCTGCTTGCTTATTTTTTTCAGCAGCCTCCCATATGTTCATATAACTTGATTAATTAATGACTGAAGTAGAGTATAAAGTAGTGTCACTGATCATATTTTTATTTATTATTAAATCTATAAGGCATGCTTTGGTCTTTTAACTGCTGTCATAAGCTTTCCCATCTTCCCAATTTGATCCACTAGATTAGGCTAAAAGCCAGAATTCTCTCTCTTAATTACTTTGTTCCCCTACTGTAGAATTTTAACTGCTGCAGATCAAGTCAGTTCAATGATAGTAGATACTTATTTTTGTTTCCATATTAAAAAAATACATATCAGCACAGTGAAATTTGACTTAAGATTGTGGGTCTGTGTGTTCCAAAACTGAAGTTATCATGACAGGATACTGTAGTGAATAAGTATAAATTATTGTTCTTATGAAGCTGTACTTCTTAGTCTTCCAATTTTAAACACTTTACTCCTCTGTTATATATATATATATATTTATATATATATATATATATATATAAAATAGATTACCATCTGTTTGCTTACCCTATTGCATCAAATTCTTATTCAAATTACCCTTTATGGCTTTCAAAGTTTATATATGCATTTATTTTTACATCTTTCAGAAGAGTATTAAGATCTTAAGAATAAAAACGTAGCTTCTCAAATATGCCATTCCTGCCCCAATATGCTAATTTATAAACTAATGCTGAATGTCAAATAACTAATACTACGTATTAAGAGCTTAGTACTAAGTATTGTCATTCTGACCATCCAAAACCATGAGGTTAATTCCTCCTTCCCATCAACAAAACATGGCGTTATCTTAAATACTGTAAGCCTGAAACTCATTTTTGTTTCCACTTGCACATCCTTAGTGTACACAAAAATCACGTTTTCACACTTTCATGCTCAACAACTGTAGCAGATAGAAACCTTCATTTTCATATAAGTTAAAGATTAAATTTATCTGAATTTCTAAGATGTGCCTGTAAGAAGAGAGTATCATGAACTATATGATACAGCTTATGAGAATACTAAATGTGGCACTGCTTGCTGCTTTTGAGATTTGAGAGATGTGGTTCATTAGCACCTATGAATGTTTATATTTCCAAAAGAGACGGAAAAGTGAAGCAATTACCAGGTCATAGGCTAGATTAATATGCAAGGGCATCCTAGTTTATTCTTCACACAATGTTGAGCTCACTGAATTGCATGTACAAGGTACAGATATAAGTGGTGCTGAAGAAAATGGATTTATTGCCAAGAGTTAGCTTGGAAGATCCAATAAAGGTAGACTTCCCTCGTTGCTCCTCATTTTTGGGGGTCACTAGAAAGAAGCTTCATAGGCACCATTCTCTACCAGTTAGATGATTTATATCAGCTCCCTCAACTCCAGATCCTCTGCTCTTTTGACATAAGTATCAAACTTGATCCTAATTTGCCAGTTCAAACTCCTAGGCCTCCTTTGCTCTTGGAAGTACCAGAGCTTGATTATCTAAGATTAATGCCACTTCATATGAGGTCTGTCTTTACAGCAGCCACACAGAATAAGTACATCTTGATTTTCCTACATGAGAATATTGGGGTTGGATGGGAGATTGCACAGCAATGGGTTTGCCTATGTGGATTTTATTTGCTCATTTGCTTACTTCTTCTATTTTCCTCCCCTTTCTGCAATACAATTCCTATTTAATTATTATTGAGGCAGAGTTGTACAGTAAATAATTCACTGAGTCAACTGAGTGACCAAGTACTATCAGCCTAGGCTAGTTCCAGTAAGATAAGGACACATATAAACTCAAGAAATACAAAGGATCCATGACAATAATTCCCAGAAGTGACAGAGACCCTGGTAGGACCAAGAGGCAGGAAGCCAGAAAACCATAGGGAAACTTTGGAAACCAGAGCTAGGAAGGGACTACAGCAATGTTCCAATTCCTGAAAGCACATTTAAAGGATAAAATAGGTTATGTGAACAATATAATTAACCAATAAGAATTATTTAAGAAGAATGAATTCTTCATCACTTTGAACAGGTAGCACAAACGTAGACAGCCTTAGCCACTGACAACTTTCCAACATTTCTACACTGTACTATTCCCAGCTTTAAAGGGAAGCTAACATGGAAAGGGAATCCCTACTTTCAGCTTCAGTCTGGCTTTGAGGTATGTCAGCAACCTGACAGTGAGGATAGTTCACTTCTGTTGCACTTCCCTCCCACTAAGGTTAAAACACTTTGGAGACCGTTTCAGAGCTTCCACATTCTTTATGTTCAGGGGAACAAGCAAATAAACCAGAAAGTGAGGGTCAAGATGGAGCATGCATAACCTTTTCCCAGTTTATATCAAGTGGTCCTTAGCAGGACTTTATTTATGCAGCGAGGGCTTCAGGGCATAGTGAAAACATTAACTGGTTTATTAGTATAAAAGTTAACATTGTTAACTTCCATGTTAATCCTTTTTCATATGAGCCTGCAGGCACGTGATTAGTCACCACATTGCCTTGTCACATCAGGTACCTCAGTTCTTTCACAAAAGTAACAACCAAGCTCTAGCAAAGCAATTACTTCTCCATAAAGTAGACTTCGGGGTTTGTTCTGAATACCACCTGACAAAGCCTGTTTTAGGAGTGACAACTATATAACGAAAATACTGCCATTCACTCATTAGGGATGACCTGACCTAAACTACCTACTGTGTATGACTTTTTTTTTTTTTTTTTTTTTATGGAGAGAGGTTATGACTGAACTGTTGAATCAGAAATGAAATTACAGGTTTATATTCTTTAAACTCTCTTAGATCATTTCATCATCTCAATCCTTCTTTAACAGGAGAAGCAGAAGGACAGTTTACAGAATAAATTACTTTTTTAATGGCATATGTACACATTAGGGCACAAACTGTCACACAAAATGGAATCAGAAATGGAGATGGGAAGTTGCTACCATGGCCAGGGCAAGTAAAGTCAGGAAATGGGGAAGAAATTGATTCCACAAAGTCAAAGGTCTATGCAGCAAATATTGCCAGGAACTGTGCCTAAGTCTAGAAAAGCAAAGATTAGATGGGGAGAACAGGACAAGCACCAGGCAACAGAATTGAGCAAGTAGGACATAAATTTAGGTAGGAAACAAGTTTAATAAACAAAAGCAACCTGTGTAATAGCCTTGAAAATCTGGCAAGTTTGTTGCAAAACAGCAATCAGGTTCACAAGCCCAGCTTCAAGCTGCCAGGATTTATCAAGTCGTCATTCTCCTGTGGTACTGACTGACTGGCAAAGATAAAAAGGCTGTCTGGCCACGTGGATCCTGATATATTGACAAAGATGATCAGCAAACCAGTAGAAGAGACCACATGCTCATGTTGGCTATATAGCACCACACCTTTTAAAATGAAAAGACTACTTCAAAGCATAACTTAAACTCTACCATGGTGCCTACCGAGCCACTGATACCTCAGCTGGCAATATGGCTATTGCAAGTCTTTCCATATGGCACCCTACTGCATCATATAGAGCTCAGACTACCATTTCTTGCATTCCAATTACTAAACCATTAGAAAACAAGTATTATAATGCTCAGAGGAAAACTAAGAATTCATGGATATGAGGAAATGTCTACTTAACTTAGACACCTAACAAGAGAGAGACAACAATTAAGTAGTTAATTCCTATGTTAGGATTTATAATGCAAAATAGCCACTTTCTACCATAAATAATTGGAAGACTATATGGACTTTGTACATGTGATACGATATGATATGATGGAAGCAATATTTTATAAATTTGCATTATCATGAGTTCCTGATGTTTTATTCTATAACCTTTATTGTGTATTGCAGTTATTCTAAAGTTCTTATGATTAACTATGTACAGTCTTCACATGGAAGTAACACCCTTGGCATTACTGGGCTTTCTATGCTAGCTGACTGATAGCTATGAAACTCTGCCAGTGACAATAAAGAATGACAGAGTATGCTGGAAGTTTGTTTTTTGTTTGGCTGGGGTTTTGTCATGGTTTAATCCCAGTCAGCAACTAAGCACCACACAGCCGCTCACTCACCCTAGCCCCCCTCCCAGTGGGATGGAGGAGAGAATCAGGGAAAAAAAAGTAAATCCCGTGGGTTGAGATAAAGACAATTTAATAGGACAGCAGACAAGAGAAAATAATAATAATAATAATAATAATAATAATAATAATAATAATAATAATAATAATAGTAATAATGATAAAAGAAGGTACAAAACAACTGATGCACAATGCAATTGCTCACCACTCGCTTACCGATGCCCAGCCAGTCCCCAAGCAGTGATCGCTGCCCCCCAGCCAACTCCCCCAGTTTCTATACTGAGCATGACATCATATGGTATGGAATAGCCCTTTGGGCAGTTGGGGTCAGCTGTCCTGGCTGTGCCCCCTCCCAGCTTCTTGTGCACCTGGCAGAGCATGGGAAGCTGAAAAGTCACGACTTGTGTAGACATTACTTAGCAACAACTAACACATCAGTGTGTTATCAACATTATTCTCATACTAAATCCAAAACACAGCACTATACCAGCTACTAAGAAGAAAATTAACTCTATCCCAGCCAAAACCAGAACAGGCTTTTTTACTCACATTCTGGGACACCTGTTCTCAGTAGACTTTCATGTCATGATTACAACAGAGGAAACATGGAGTATCATCTGCCATAGTAGTCTCATTAGACTAAAGCCACCAAACCTGAAAATCACAGGGAAAATAGTCTAGACTAGACAATGCCAAAAATGCAGTGGTTGAAAAGAAGTGTATTTGCTAATACCATTCCCTGAACATCAAACAGCAGTAAAGTATTGCGTATAAATTCCAAGCTTTTTACCCGAGTAGCAAATAATGCATGAATTTTCTTTCTCAGGAAACTTCTCCTAGTCCTTCAGCTGCTTCCAACCAGTTGATGACACTCATCTACTAATTAGCCTTCTTCCAATGCCCAGCTTCAGCCAAACATTTCATAATTCGACTGTATCTTTTGTGGCAGATGGTGGCTGTATTTCACTAATCACTAAGAATAGTGATATAGTGATAACATATTTCTTGAAGAGAATTGATGACAAACTAGTAACTATGCAAAAATAACCTTCTGGAGCAACCTGCCCAACATCAGGTAGATGGATTAATGACCTTGAGAAACAGTTTAAAAAAAATCAGAAGGAACTCTAGCTCAAAGTAATTCCATCTCCAAAAGACTGCCAGCATTTCAAAAATGTATGAGACAGACAACAGATCTTAAGATATAGCATGAAATTTGTTATTTGTTGTTTAGCAAGAGTGTCAAACATAAAAGCACAGGTGTCAGAATACTGCTTGAGGGGGAAGTTTTGATGTAGACTCCTGAAGGGAAGACCTAATAGTGTCCATCAATTACTGAGCCAGAGATCCAAGCTACACTTTCTAGTCAGTTCAGAGAAGGCAATCTGAACTCTTTGAAAACTTATCTGATGCTAAGAGCAGATTCAGCATTTGTTTCTTTAAGATATGCCTCTGTGCCACAGAAACATCTAGCATAAACTAAGTCCATGGACATAAATCCACTATCCAGCAAGAAAAATCCTCATTACCATCGTATCTGATTACCTTCTGTAAGTTAAAAAAATAATTGGAAAATAAGCCATAAGCTCAATATGAAAAGAGACATTTTCTTTTAAACAGCTTCTTGCTATGGGAATAAATTCTCTAACAGTTAATACAGCCAGTAAAAATACAGGCATTATTGTTTTTATAGCATGAAAGCCATTCAGTGAAACTTGTTATCTACATACTAATCTTACAGGCCCCAAGATTAACTACATCTGTTTTTTTAAAAAAGATATGCATGCAGATTTTTTTTTATCTTTAACTTGTATAGGACTGTCTCTGAAAAGGGAGCTAAAAAACCCCTTTGGTTTCAGTGCTCAAATGCTGTTTTAGGCATTTTACATAGTGATAAGAAAAAGAAGCATAGATATTAATCTCAACTAGGCTCCGGTGACGGGCAATATGTTGCGTAACTGCCTGCAACATGCTGATTCAAACTGAGAACGTCATTATGATAGTGCATTATCATGTAGTTTTGAAGAAATCAAATTCTGGAATAGGTGTAAAAGTTTAACAACACAGGAAGTCACAGATACAGTAACACATAACAGAGGATGCAGTAAAATCTCCATTTATGTCAGGTGTATCAGTAATAGGTATTGGAATGACAAGTAATTTTCAGGTCTAAATGCATTAGGAAATTACATCTCCAGAACAGTAATACCCAAATCACCAAAATTATTGCTTTTTTTCCCCTCTGAATATTACTCTTCACCTGGATTACTCACTATCAAAGTATTTTTTATTAATGTATCAGAAGTAAACAGATACCTTACTTATTATTTGCATACCTTACTAATTAAGTCCTCTAACTTAGTAAAGGATCATCTAACAGTACGACAGTTTGAATCTGGACTCATTTACCAATTCCATTAGTGAACCCTGACAAATCTTACCTCCTGTGTTTCCTCATCTGTAAAATGAAGCTAGTTTGAGTGTAAGCAGAAAAAGACTTCTAAATTCTTACTGGAATATTCCTGCTAGATATTTTTGAATATATAGAGAGATACATAACACAAAAAAAGTTTGTTAGGCTTCTGAAGCAGAGGATACTGTAACAAAATGACAGCAAGACAAAGCCAGCTATACTGTTTCAAAATAAATTTCTTTTAACGCTGTTTTGTTATTCAGATCATGCAATAAGAACCATTTGTTTCCTATGAAAGCAGAACTCCTTCTGATTCAAGTAGATGAATGGGCTTGCCTGAAGTCGGTAAGTTTTGACTCAGTATTGAGAAAAAAATTAAACCAAAATGAAGCCATCATTTTTACTTTCAGTATTCTGGCTCAGGCCAAAGAAAAAGAAAATGAATGAAAGCAACTTGTCATACTGAAAACACATCTTGGATGGAAAGGATGATCCAGCTGCTTATCACCATACAGAAAATTTTAAGGCATTTTTATTAACTTGAATGTTTTTTGAGCTAACCAGAAGAGAATGTAAAAACCATCATAATAACTATGTATTCATTTATTCTGTGTTTCGAGAAAGAATACTAAATTTTTGTTATATCTCAAATTATGCAGGGGGAGAAAGATCATTTTCTAGAGGGACCCTAAGGTGTAAATGAAAATTTCCACCTACAAGGAACTTTGTAACAGTGGTGAGAAGGAGTGGAAATTCTGAATTGTTGCAGTAGGATTGACTGTGTTCCTGCATATCAATACACAGGAGTGAGATCAAAGATAAACAGCACAGACTGATGACTCTGTCATGGCATGGAATACTGTTCAATAAAGGAAAATCAGAATAAAAGCAGAGACTTCTGTACACAGAAGGCAGCAATAACTGTGTTCCTTCTCCATGAATGAGCTAGAACTCTTTACCTAACTTTAGGTGTGATTATCTGCAAAGATGTATGCAAATTTCAAATGCAAGTGAAGACAGATTTCATTTGTAGCTCTGCTCATGAAATAGGCAATGTGAAATTATGCTACTGCTTCAAGAACTTAGGCTTTTTCTTTTTAATGCAACAAATACACTCTTTAATGTTCTAATGTTCTATTCTGTTGCATATTAGTATAGGCTATTATGCATTAGTCAGTGTATTTTTATTAGATTTATAAGGTATATGCTGCTAAACCTATAGGCCTAAATCGTGTTAAGTTACACATTTGCCTAGAAGTTTGGCTTGAGAAGGGACTGCACAACTGCCTATTTTTTCCCCTACTATGGTTTTGTAGAAGTGCCTTGGTCAGTAGTAGACTGTTTAAGGGTAATTCATACATACCACAGGCTGTGACTTTTATGATCACAGCGTACTTACTTACCCAAAACGGAAGCATTCTTTGTGTGAGTATAATATGGGAAAACAGATTACCTTTAACCAAATATCATGTGAGAATTCAGTCATTTTCAACTGCTGGCCTTGTGCAGTAGTTGTCTTGAAATTTGTCAAGAATTTTACCTAGCCTATTAATATACAATACGGAATTCCTGGGAAACATTGCAAATGGAGTAAGGAATTTAACTACCTAAAGCGTATGAAAAACTTTTAAGAGTAACCTCTACAGCATAATATATAGCTATACAGAATATAATTTCTCAAGCATTTCATTCTCCTTTCTTTCTTCTCTAACACTAGTGGGATTTCTGTAGGTAATTGACAGCTTTTATATGACCTCAGAATTCAAATCGCTCTTCTCCATTAGAAGGAATCTTGGGGTAAAATGAAAGTAAGGCTCATTTGACATGACAGTACAGCAGAGCACAGCTGTTGACCACCGAGGCTTTAATGTAATAACCATATATGGCAGTCAGCACTTTAAGTTCTTCTTTCCATTCTAGCACTTCAAAAGACAATATTATGTGGAAACTATGTTTACCTAAATAGTATTGCTTCAGGAGAAAAATTTTAATCAAAACTGTATAATAAATTTCCTACAAAACTATGTCTAGAACAAGATCATTGGAGAGAGAGTGCTCTGTCACTTCTGCATCTCCCTGAAATGACAGTCTGTTTGACACATTTTGCATGACAAGAGTGTCTCGAGAAGGTGTCTCGTTTTGAATCCTTTGGATCCTTTGAATTTCCAAAGTTTATACACATTTATACATTTATCATCAGTCCAAAAAAATTACAGAATTGATCATGCTCCAAAATCAGCTTTTGTTGAATGAGTATTCAACAGAAATTCATTTCACAAGAGTTCAATTTCACAATAAAATTTTTGTAGCCTATACAGGAGCTCATGCAAAGGGTGTTACCTGAATTATCTTTCTGTAAATTAGGAATTTTGCTTCCCTGTATTAAAAAAACTGAAACTACCTGAGAATAGCAGAAACAAGCATTTCCACACAGAATTTTTCTGGTCTTATTGGAGGGTTGCGGTCTTTTTTGCTTTGTTTTAATGAAAAGGGGCAAGGTGATGACCCTGTACAATAAATACTGAAGAATGAAACCCTGGGAACATTTTCAAGAGAGTATTTTAATCTATTATCAAGTGTGCAATAGGCATATAGAACTTGGTCAATTAATGAATGACCATATTAACTCAACTACTTTGTCATTAAATCTCTAAATTAAAGATGACCAAAGCCAGACTGTTATTTGGAAGGGAATTCTATGCAGAAAGCCACCTTGGTTGGTGGAAACCCTGTTCATTCAGTAAGTCTCACTTTTTTCTAAGTGACTGTATGTCTGTCTGCTGAGGTTTCCTCTGCTGTAGTTCATTGGAAAACTGTCCAATTTAGTGTTTCAGGTGCAGAGATATTATCACTTTCACTGTAAATATGACCAATTTTTAAAGATTCCCTATCACTGACACAAAGTAAGGTTGAGGAATAGAGAGGAGAAAAGTACTGTGTTTATTTGATGTTTATGATTAAGACATAAAAGCAAAGTCTGGTCTAATATGAAATCAAGTTTTCAGACCACAGGCAGACAATGGCACATAATATTTGAGTGTATTTAATTTTAAAGTGTGCAAGTGGTGGAGTTCACAGAGGCAAACGTTGTTAATGTGTAAATGGACCTGCGTAAACACCTATACATAGGCATAGAGTCAGGCAAGACACCCATCACTAGATTTTATAAAATGAAAAATGCAAAATAAATTAACTGATAGGAAAGCAAGTCTCAGGGGGCAATACTAAAGGCAAACTTATTACAGCCTTTAATTTACCGAAGCCTTAAAAATATGAAAATAATTTTAATTGTAGCAGATATAATAAAATCATGAACTTGTTCAGTGCTTTGCATCTGCATGGAAAACCTCATTTAAAACCTCTTTTTACAGGAACATTAAAATTGATTTTCTCCTTTTCTAATCCATCTTTAGACTTTGCTTCTGGAAATATCTAGATGCGGGTTAGTCTCAACTGTAATCTCAAGGACTGACCTGTGCAGTGACTGAGGTTTCCAAAGAAGCGCATTGATGTAGAGATTCACAGGAATCAGAAAACAAAGAAAGATTTGCACCAGGTGTAGGAAATTATTGCAGTGCAGTGGTGCAGTGTAGGAATAGTGAATAGCTAGTGAGATTTTCCTGAACACAGGTGTTATATGTCTGGCTGCTTCTGAAAATACTATGAAGTACCTAAATACCTTTTAAAAAATCTTTATCTTAGGATTCTGTTAATACAATTTCAGTGTACATTCCTAAATCAGCTTCCTCTCACTTCTGAAAATGGCAATTACGTTTTTCTGTAAATATTACAATGACTTCAAAGAGGCTTCCAAAGCAGCCCTATAACTCCATCAGAATCCCTCAAATACTCCCAAGATCTACTTAGAGACTTAATTTCAGAGCTATCCTACACTTAAGAAAACAGCATAATAAACTGAACTTTGTACTTTCTGTTGCAAAACTACTTTCATCTGTTTCTAAAAACAACAGTTCAATTACTCCACAGGTGGGAAACAATCCATGCTACAATATTCTGTCTGTGAGAAATAGTTACTTAATGTGCAATTAGAATTATTTTAGAAAATAACATGGGTTTTTTGGAAGCTCTGCAGCAACTACAGTATGTTTACATGACTCAAGAATCCTGTTATTAGTTTTACTAAGAAAGTATTGTTTATTAATGAGAAGGACAAAATATAACAGGTAAGGAGATTGTGTTGTCTCTTATTTTCAGCAAGACATCTTAGCGCTTCACTGTACTGCAAGCTTTCTTGGGTGTGGACTGATGTACTTGTTATGAAAGTGCTTCCTTTTTTTGATGTCAACTATTTTTAGGTTATATACTTCAGACATTCACATTTGAAAAACAGGTTTTATGTCTAGAACCTCTTAAGAACAGAAAAAAAATTGTTCCAACTCTTCAGTCCCTCCCTGATCCCTATTCCCATTCTGTCTCACTTGTCTCAGTGTTTTCTGTGGAATAAAGGGTTGAAGTCTAATAGCCAATGTAGCAGAATTAACAAAAACTGCATGGGGGTGTAATGGTGGTACTGTTTGACAGCTCAAAATTATAATCTTCTTGTCAGTCTTGTACCAGCCAATATTTTTTTGCATGGCTTTAAGCAAGAACACAGAAAATAAACATTTCTGTGCTATGTATTTTTGAAAGAAAAACAAACCTGAGATGAAGTACATGTACTTCACCTTTGGCTGAGTCACAAAAGGGTTAGGCTGCTCTGCTACTCAGATGAAAAGCCCAGCATGCATACACTGCCTTAGCTGGCAGGCTGGGAGAGATGAGGAGGTCTATTTGGTTGATTGTATCAGGCAGCTGGAAGGATGAGCCCACAGGTGTGCTTCACAAGGAAAAAAACTTTTAAAATCTCAATTTTTGATGGAACATTGAGGGGGAGCAGTTTCTAAAACAAAAGTAGAGCTCTTATCCAAAGGGGAAAGGGGAACTACTGTTGAAGAGGGGTCATAGCTCTCTTTTATGCATAAATACTCAGGATTGGATTGCAACTCTGTGGCTATGCCAACTGATAAAGTACTGTAATAAACAAACAAATCCCAGTAATACAGGGAAAAATTAAGATATTATTTTATAGTTAAACTTCCATTCTACCCTGCTTGTAACTTTGGTGATCATCACCCCAGTGGAATTATGTTATAACCTTATTAAAGCAATTTTAAAGTACTCTGTTTTATTTCACTTAACGAACAAAGGCCTTAGTGTCAAAACAAATTGTCCTTTAGCATAAATATCAAAAGTATTACAGGATTTTCTAAGAATGAGAATTGTGATACCAGAACACAATCAAAGGGTTCTGCAATTGCAGACAGTGAATATTTTTGCAGCCTCAGTGTTTTAAGTTTCAGTTAATTTACATTTTAATGGTGTCACTGACACTGTCCATCTTTATCATCTCTAAGAAGCTCAAACTAGAAAAAGAGATGACTGGATTAGGTTATTTTTATACCACTTTTATTACATCATAAGGATTTCTTTCCTTAAAAAGTTATGAACTTATGAAAACAAGAAATTAGCAATTAAGCTTTTTACAATCCTTGTTTCAGTTCTATATTGCTCTAGTTGTCATAGCTGTAACAATTTACAACCAAGTTGTAACTCATTGATTCTCAGTAGGTTGGAGATGGGGGAAAGACTTCTTGGCCAATGCTAACAAGTTTCTTTCATATCATGAGGTCATGTTAAGAGACAATGTCATTTTGTAAAGCATAAATCCAAAAGATGAAGGCATACAGTATAATATCATTTAACCACTCTCTTTTAGTACTATTTTAAGCCAGCTGTCAAAATAAAGTTGCTTTGGTGTTTTTCCTGAAACCTAGATGAAGAATTATGAGACACTGCTTCATCCCTAATGATTGTTCTTATTAGAACTATAGTACCAAGAGTCTCGCTAAAAACTGTCATTAAAACCTTCTTTATCATATTTACGTAGTAACACCATATGCTTAAAACGTCTTTTTCCCTTTTCACATGTAGCTTAGACTCTCGATATTTTTCTTCATGTACGTGTTTCACATACAGTATTTTTTTGCTTGTTGTTTCCCCTTGACTCTAGGGCTTCCCTAAAATTTGCCTCTCTTCTTTTCTCTTTTTTTTGGGTTTATAAGACTGCTCCTTAATTTGGTTTTCAGAAGCTGTATAGTTCTGACTTACAATTAATGTAAGGGTCTAGAGTCTTCCTAATTAGAACATGAGTTAGTAGACTCAGGTAGACACCTTTCACAAGACCCAGCTCAAACTCAAGGGAGCAGAGCAACTCAGTAAATCACCACTCAAAGGCATCCAGCAGCTCTTGCTGAGGCTTTATATATATTTCTAAGTGGCTGAATGGAATCAGTCAGGTGCAGAGAAAGAACATTTTCTTTTTCATAATAGAGAAAGAGGACAACATGGGAATGTTCAAGAGTCTCATCTTCCCTTTAGCTGTAGGCCTTTTTGCAGGCATCTAAAGAGCTCAGGGCAGAACAATAAGAGTTAGGAAACTCCAAAGATAATTATGTACATTTATTTTAATGATTCTCATTACTTTGAAATATATATTTCTATTGCTTTGCAACAGAAAAGTAATATCATGATTACAGTGCGCCACATGATATGTGAAGGGCTGTTCTTCCCGGAGGACCATGGTATTTTATATATAATATCTATATATGTAAATATATTTTATATATGCATACACATATATGCCTATGCACTATATGTACGCATATATATCATACTGGAAGTCTTGAAAATTATTATAGGGGAAAAAAATGAGACAGATCTTGGACAAGCCTTTTCACAAACAGAAGTGGAAAAAATTGGATGTTATAAAAGGATGAAAAATTAAGTAACTGAATGAAATTATTTAAGCATTTTCATTGTTTAATAGAAAGTATAATGCCAATCTTTGTATATTACACTAAACAACAAACAGTGCAATATGGAAAAAGATATTACTGGTGGGTGTAATATATGTACACATGGCAAGCATATACCAGCTATATACTAATGCTATGTAATCATATATAAACAGTTTTGATAAAAGAATGTACAGAGAAATACAGAATCTAAAAGACCTTGAAAAGACCAGACTGACTGGGACATCATCTAGGACAAAGAGAACCATTTGACATGGATCCTGTACATCACTGACAATAAGAATTCTTAAGATGGCTGCACATCTCTAACTCCCTTGGAGACACAAAAAATATCCTGAAATGGAATAAAATAGTGAACTATAAGTAAGGCAATCAGTAGATAATTAGAACCCATTTAGCAATATTAGCAGTGTAACTGAATTGAAAGAACTTGATCTCTTGATATTGATAAATACAACAATGAAGTTAATGATAATGGTAAAAAAATCTAATATGATTAAAAAGGAAAATAATGAAATAAATCCAAATAAATGCATGCACATTTAAATGCCTAAAGTTGTGCCATTAGGTAATGTTGCATAATGGGTTTCCTACTCACAGAAGAAAACTGATCATAAGATAAAGTTAGTTAATGAGGTAACAAACAATCAGCAGTGGATTGCAGAAGCACAGTTTTGATACTGTCCTCTGTTAATCAACAGACTAATTGACTGGATTGAATAGTTAATGAAGAGCTATTGAAATTAAGAGCAAAAAGACCATTTCTTTCATCTTAGCTTTTAAGACAGCCTACAGCGATGTCTGCCAGGCACACACACTTCAAACTGATCCCAGAGTCCTCCAAAACACTAAGCAGAGCCTGAAAATCATACTGGGAGCATTCCCTATATATTAGACTCTGGAAACTGATTAGTCAAGGGCTTCGCCCCCACTACCCAAATTCAATACCAACCAAAAGGTGTCTGTCCTTCAACTCCAACATATTTTTTTAAATTTCAGTCTATATACGGATGGAAACATCAGTCAACAAATAATACACATGTGAATAGGCACTTATGACCTTTTCTGTAGCAGAACAGAGAATAAACAATTGTTACTTATTTTTAATACTGCTTTCAAAGGCTCCTATTGCCTTGAAGTCACAGATCCAAACCCACATCCTGATCAGGATGGAATTAGGGAAAATTAAGACCTGCCTCTCCAGTTAGACAGAAATTGAAGCCTTGGTTCAATGTAATCACCATGATAGAAAAGTTAGTTTATACTGTCTCTTGAAGTGATCTCTACATTATTCAAATTAATTTGAACTAATTTTTATTTGTGGAGAACCAGTCAACTAAGTGTTAAACAGTAAGGTTATAAGTTTCAGCCCTTTCTAAATTCAGGTTAGTGGATGAGATGAGAGGATGACCTACAGACCAAGAATCAAAGAGAAGGAAAAGCAAAAGTATACCATAGAAAGAATCCAGAAAACAATGTAAGCAATAACTGATTTAGAGTAGCCGACAAAGTATCACTCTCAGGAAATATAAGTACAGCGCAGCCAAGATAGTTCATTTGATATGCAAAAATTTCATTTGACTAAATGAAAGAGATGAGGAGAGACAAGTAGATCAATTCAGCAGAAACTAAATAAAGCTGAAAAAAAATAATTTTCATTACTTTACAAATGTTAAGTGGAAAAGAATAAAAACTTAAGAGCCCTAAGGTACCGAAAGAAATCTTCAGGAAAAAACAAACAATCCCTGGGTTTAGCAACATGAAAGCACAGCTTGCAGCAGCTGCTACCAAAGTATTTCAATCACCCTGCAAAGATGAGCACCTCCTAAACCAGCGGGGCTCAGTTTTTATCCATGCAAGAGACAGAAAGCAATTCTGAAGTCTTGGCAGATGTAGTACTCTACTCACGCAAAAGGTGGCAAATTGTTATTACCTGCCAACTTTCTAGCCCGTCTTCATACAGCTCTATTATGATACATAATGTTGACTGAAAATATGTAACATTTGTTTCAACTTGTAAATATTCAAAGTGGTATATAACTAAGAGATAGTCTGAATCACTGAAAATGCATTACTTTTCTGAATTTGGATACCAGTAATGAAAGCAATGCATAGTTACCAAAGTGTCAAAAGTTATTATTTTCTCCATGAATAGCTTAGGAGTGTTAGCACAGAACTTAACTGCAAATATAACTCGCTCTTATTCAGCTCCAGCTCCCTTCCTAATCACATTTTGTAGGTGCTTTAAATAACTCCTTTGGTGATTATGGCACGAAGTCTACTTCAGAACTGTAGCTTTAGTAATTGGGCCACTGATGTTTTATATGCATTGAAACACTTAATTGACAAATTCTTAGCAGCATCTGTGATAAAAGATAACTTTTGAACTGATTCACACTATTTATAATATTACAGGTTTTCCTATATTTAATGCACATATTAAACTCAACATTCTTGAGTATTCATCATTTTGTTGTGCACAAGTGGAAAGAATATTGTGGAAAAAAAGAAAATGTACTAGTAGAGGGTCTCTACTAATTACATCGTGTCCGCCAAGTTAAGAAACTGTACTAACTTCCTAAACAAAATTCAAAATTTAGTACTTTCGGAAATCGTTAGGTGTGTGTAATATTGTTCCTGAAGAATGATATTATGCAAATGGGCAAAGACTCCAACCATCCTTAACACTGGAGAAAAAAGCACACAGGATGGGGGTACAAATTAATTCCCTTATTCTTTTTCATACAAATGTCTCATAAGCTCTGCCTCTTGAAGTCATAATACTTCTTAAAGAGTGACAAAATGTATATCTAATGGCTTTCCTTCAGCAACATTAAATCAGTGCAAGTTTAACTTTCCTTCCCCCCCCCCCTTTTTTTAGTGAAAGAAGATGTGGTTAAGCCTTTATTTATCATATCTTTTTAGGAAAAAAAAGCAGTTATGTCAAACTTTTTAACCCACTTGCCTGGGAAGGCGTCCCACATGACATGGCCACTGCCATGACACTGCACTGTAGCTGGGAGTGGCAATACCTATCATATCTACCAGTTTTGCTGAAGTCCAGACCCTACAGACTACTGTTGGAAGTCTTCGCTATAAAGATCAGCGTGAATAGGTTACAGGTCATTCCTGTCAAAATAAACTTGTTTGTGCTAAAGCAACAGATCTACTCATATGTGAAAATTCAAGATGAGTATTGTCTGCTTTCCAAGTACACAAACATTTTCACTGACAGATATTATTAACATTAACCCAAATAAAAAATGTTCTTCCTTAATAGTTAAAAACAAAACAAAAATCTAAAAGAATAACAGCAGCTGTGAAATTATTAGAGGACATTATGGTACTAGTGTTGTAAGTGTAAAATCTTTCTGCTAGCTAAGAGCTTTGTTGAAGCAGAAGAAGAAATAGATGAAAGTGAAATTACCCATATTACTCACTTTCTTGTACTTGGGAATTTGAATTCTTACTGTAGAAAGTCATAAATGACATTTTTGGACACTTTTCTTGAGTAATATCTATATTTAATGTGTTGAAACAGTATCTGGCAAAATCTAATTAGAGTTAGGATCACAGTAATTTTGGTTCCCATTTTTCATTTCCCTCTTACATAATTGGTGCGATTTGGATTTTTTAATTATTTTTTTTTTAGATAAAATAGTGCTTCGGTACTCTTTTAATGTACTTCTTCTTTACCTTAGATAATTGTCCACTGTCTTTAATAATGAGTTGCATTCTGAAAGCTGAAGTTCTTATCAGTGTATAGAAAATCACCAATTTGAGGACCAATTAACAGACAAAATTTGAAGCAGATTACAAGAACTATTAAATGAAAATTATGTTAGAAAATGCTGTGAACAGATTTTTTTAGATAACTTGGTAGCTTCAGTCTTGGGCAGGGTTCTATTACCTACATTAAAAATATCTATTTTTTCTCTATCTGTTTATTCTGCAATTATCCAACAAACCAGTGTTCTACTTATTACTATTGCTTGTTTTAAACTGAACTCATAAATGCAACTGAAGATTATTGAGGTGAATGACAAGGTAAAAATGGGTAGTTTGAAATGCTTGGACTGAAATGCAAGTATATGCTACCCCTGTTTTCCAGGAGATGGTAGTTGGCTCTACTCTTGAGTAATAATGATAATCATAAATTATAAATATTTCCACTCTTTAATCCCATGACTGCTAATACAAATGTATAAGTAATTTTGAGAGCTTGGAGTGAAATCCTGGCCTCTCCTTTTGTAGACAAATGTCTAATAGCAGCTGTATAGAGACACCCAGTGCTTTGAACTCCATGCCTCTTGGCTTCTTGCTGTAATGTGATGTGTAGTGCTTGACTTCAGTGATAGGAGCAGAGAGTTCCCCATTATGTTAGTTGTTTTATAGCTTAACCATACGGTGTGGCTTCTCATGAACCTCCCTAAGCTGTTAGTGCACTGAGCTGACGATGATCAGAACGTTCACAGGAAACGCATGGTTTTAAGTCCTCGCAGGCAAGGAGGAAACTGAATTCAGTCCTGCTTCCTGAGTACATGCTCTACCTGCTATGCGGTTATTGAAAAGGTCACCTTCTCCTCCAGCATTTTAAAATGAAGAGTTAACACTGCTTAGATTTTACAAGAACAGGTGTAAATACATATTCTCATGAAAAGATTGCAGATACTGCCCTTGCTTGGCTGGATCTATCTTTACAAGCAATACAGAAATCCAGGGCTTGAATTTTACCTTGGGCTCATTTATACACAGTTACTGTAGCTTAACTTGCAGGATCCTAAACCATTTATTAGCTGGAGGCATTCCATGGCTACAGCAGTCATTTATATTGACATATTTGTAAGATTCAAGAAGATGCATGATTTCAGAGGGGGTCAACCCATTGAATCAATAGCAAAACAGAGTGCCACAGCTATGTGCTGGTGCATAGCTCTCCCTGAAATATTTGAGGGTATTCTTTTGTGAGCCTACAGTTTTCAAATAAAGACAGCAATGACTTAAATGCATCTCAGTGTGTATATCATTAGTCTGATGTAGCATATTTTCTTGTCACTTTTACCTTCATGTTCCTTCTTTCCAGCTCATTACAGCTTGTTTCCAGCTTGCCATCACTTCAGCTCTGATCCTGATGCTGTTTCTGCAAAGACAGCACTTCTATATTAAGTTCTGTTGGTTTCAACAGAATTCTCATTCAGAGCAAAATGTTCACTTGTAGAATTAGGACTCTAGTTTGTAGAGTCTTGTCTCCTATTATGCAGTAACTAAATTCAATAAAAGGACAGTGCCTTGTTCTCAGCTGTGGTTTCTTGACAATATTGCAACAGAATAAACAACACCATTAATTACAGATCAGTTTAGGAAAAACACAAAACAAAGCCCAATTGACATGACAGTTGAAATATTAGATGAAAATGCATTGATTCCTCCTGTGATGTTTTTTTGACATTATTCATTCCTTACTTGAGTTTTAGTCTATCTTGGCTACCTACACTCTTCCCAGACACAAATGTTAGGTTAGAGTGATGTTCATACATGTAAGCAAGTTAAATTACTTTTCTTTTTATTTAGTTATTGAAAGGACTGCATTACTATTAAACAATAAAGAAATATCTATATCCTACAACCAAAATCATATAAAAAATGGATGGAGACAATGCTGGCAATACTAGCTTTTGCTGATACAGGTTAAAGCTGTTAGAAACATCTTTTCAGCACATGAAACAATGTTGTTTCCTGTCACATCACGGGAGTAAGGACTACAGCAAGATTTGCCTTGGTCTGTTTCCTGTTCCATCAGGCCACCATGAACTGCAGCCTAGCAATGTCTGGCAACTTTCCCCAACAGAGAAGAAGCTGCAATTCCCCAATACCAAGCTGCAAAACCGTAAGATACAGCCCTATTATGAGGAAGTCAATAGTGCAGCAACTCAAGATCAGCGCATGAGGTTTGAGAGCTCTATTGTTAATCCTAGCTTCTACCTTTGTCTGCAGCTCTTCTGTGCTACACTTCTGATCAAAAAAAAAGAGCCACACTGGATATATTTGGGGAAAAAGAATGTGTCTTCTTGTCTAAAGACAACACACATGGAAAAATCTTCAATGCTTTTACTATGGTACAGCTAATATCTATTTGGGTTAAGTCATAGCTACATATTCAGTTATATATGTGCTCTTCATCATGCAGAAAATACTTTTTTGCTTCTTAGTCCCATGTGAGACACCTACCATACCACATTGAGTACCCACATTAATTTCAAAGGAAGTTTTTAAAGACTTCTAATTTATACCTTATTGGCCTTTAAAATTTTGTTATCTTTGGATAGTTCATGCAGAAATTTTTTTATTTAATTTTATCTACAACCTTAAAGAAAATTTTGAAATTATACACTACTCAGTTCTGGTTTACACTATACGCCATGCATCTCATCACTATCAATAAGACATGGATTTCTAGAAATGAGCAGAAATACTTGTCACCTGAGTCTCAGCTGATAAAAGTCAGCAAAAGCTCCTTTGGAGACCACTTAGCTGCACTAATACTAGTGCAGAATTTGATTGAAAAAGCCTTACTTAATTTTACTACTATGAGATTTATTTACAAAAAAAATGAATGTATTTGTTGAATTCAGCCTACTTGCTGCAGCTGTGATGCTTGAATTTTTTTTCTGGATTAATTTCATTTCTTATTTCTCAAGCAATACTTGGTGCTGAAAGGCAACACATAAGTAAAATCGATGAAACACTGTACTATTGCTTAATTTCCTGTTTCACTTTCTTTTCCCCAGTTGTTATTGTTTACAGACTCCCCACCGCCTAAACCAAGGTAACATTAAAAGTAATTTGCATCTGAAATTTCTAGTTTTAGCGAGAAGTTAAAGAAACAAGATAACACAAAGAAATTGGCATCATTGTGGCTAGCATACCTGAAGGTAACATAATTTTACTGCTAGCACAGACTATAATAAACATTCTATAATAAATATTTATGAATAAACATCACATCTTAGACATCAGTATTTTATAGATGAATTTCTTTTACAGCTTTCTTTCAATAAAACTTGAGAAAACAAATAAACAGTTATTTTGTTTCAAGCGCTGCATGATAAGAGCCTAGACTTCTACAGTGCCTCTCACATAAGCTGTTAAATATGCACTTAGTGCTACACAGGGAATGCAAAATTATTCTGCTATGACAGAAGGTTTAACTGCTATTCCATATCCTATCTGGAATTCCCAAAGCCCATAGATAGAAAAGTTTCCTTTTCAAACTTATAAAGCCTACAGCTTTTGCTGTGCTCTGTTTCAGTTCCCCTCCTTCTCTCTTTTAATTGCTTAGGGAGATTAGCAAAACTAGCCCAGAACCCATCCTGCAGCATTTCAGTGCTCTCTGTTCTTAGTCATGTAGCCAAATTGATTTTACCAATAATGTCTACTTTTACATGTTCTGATCCTACATAGCCTCTAAATTTATGATTCAATTTGACTTTATTTGGCTCCTGTTCTTAAAAGGATCATAAATTTGCCATTAGTCTTTGATTGTATTCCATCTGCTCTCAAGGTGACTTCTATTGCTTCAGTATGTACTACGGAGCTACCTGCCAAACAGTCTTTCTGCTGCAAGGCTATGTGTTTTTCCAGGAACAGTTGTATCAGGGTATTTCTTTCTTGTTTCATAAGCTGATTATCAACAGCACTGGATCATAACATTCAATTCATTTGAAGCATTATAATTCTGCTTTGGAAAGCACCTTTAACTTCCCGTTTTCTTTCAGACTAATTTGGCCCAGTATCCAACATTACTATCATGGAAGAAACCATAAATATTCCCCAGTGTAGTAATTGAACCTTGTCTTTTGGTTAGGGTAAGGTAAGAACATGTATATTGCATGGCACATTTGAAACCAAAGGCAATGCTTCTGGCACAGGAAACCTCTGAATCACAAATTTCTGGAGCTGAAAGAGTATTCTGGGAAAAGTCACTATAAACTTGCCCTGTTCTTATTCTCTTTCTTAGACAGCGTTGTGTTGGCCAGCATCATTAACAGGGAACTAGATGAGACAGACTATGGGTTTAACCTGGCATAGACATTTTCCTGGGTTTGTGTAAGCTATTCCACAGTAACTGCCATTGTGTGGGCTCATTCGTACACCCCAGAGAGCACACTGAGGTGCGAGACCTTCAGCGAGACTGTCTTCCTGCAGCTGTAATCCAAACCCTAACCTTAGCAATAGCATTCCACTCAGGCAAGCAACACAGTACCAACAGTGGAGGAAAAAGCACTGACACTGAGCAGTAACAGTTTCTGATTTGCTTATAGAGAATGAACTGAAATTCAGCAGTTAGTAAACAGACTCTCTAGACCCTTCACACCAAAGTCTTTATTCTTCCATATGGGCTTTCATAGCTTTCCATATAAGCAAGATACTAATGGTTGTCTAAAACCTGAAGATAACGTTCTTATACCAGTTGGCAGCAGTTTTTTGTTTGTTTTTATAAAATATGAACTTAATTCAATATATCAGTCTGGAACCCACCCCTAACCCTAACTCTATACCTACTATTTCAGGTAAGCAAGGACACTGAAAATTGAGAGGAAGCTTCTCCTGGAAACAGTTTATTAGTCATCACTGAATTTATCTGAACAGATTCTATTAGCCTAACTTTCTGAAGCTTTATATGGAAAAAAAACTTCAACATCAGCCACAATCTGAACTCCAGCTTTCTAGATAGGCAAGGTTCTCAGGACTTCTGTGTACTGAGAAAAGAAATGGCTCATATGAACCAGCTTTGGTCCATGATTTACCTCTCTGAGCCTGACAGTTTTATAATAGAATTTCTACATGGAATACATTCTCTGTAAACAAAACACTTAAGCTATTACTGGGCTCATCCATAGGAAAAGTTCTCTCAACACCTTGAAAACTGAGAATAAGACTTTTTTTATTACCCTCTAACAACTCCCTATTCATATGCCTGGCCTACTTAAACTCCTATCAAAATCACAGCTCCTAGTCTCCAGGACTTTAACCCCAACTATAATCCTAAATAATAGCTTCCAGAGGGGTAGGAAACCCAGGACTACTAGAAAATTAATGGGAAGTGAGTCACAGCTGCAGGTAGCATCTCCCAAATTATATCTTCCAGCCCATCTGAATTAATTAAATTCACTTTAGCAGCTACATTAGTTCTGCAGAAGCAATTCTCTATAACCATATTCCAGCCATAACCTTATTCTTCAAAAGGAGAAAGCTGCCTTCAACTCCTTGACGTTTCAGAAGCCGTTCACAATAACTGGTAATAACCCTTCTTTAAACTCTGTGCCCGCATGTGGCTTTGCAGACCCTTTCTGAAAGTCTTGATTATACTTCAGCAGGATACCCACACGTCGCAGAGGTTGGGAAAGCAGTCTTGTGTAACCTACAGCTTGCCTCTGGCATTATGGTTGTTTAACAACTGAGGTGGCTCTCTACTATAAACCTAGCCTTTCAGAGAAGCATGTTAATCAGGAATGGGTGGAAACTTAGGAAAAGTGAATTCCCAGAGACTGAGAGCAGCTGTGGGTGATGGATTAATAATTAAATGGGATCAGAAGGGACCAAAAGGGGACAGGCTCAAAATCCTGCCCTTTACTTAAGCACAGGGTGTTGGCTGGGCTCTGAGATGCTGCAGGCTGCTTCCTGAGTTCCTCTCATTGATGCTCTCACAATTCTCAGTTTCAGGGCCTGAATTCATCCACAAAGTCTGTGATCTCTTCCCCACCAGAGGCTCAGGTGCCTGTGTTCAAGTCGGGTTAGGAAACTAGCCACTGTACCACGGCTGTGTGCTCAGTCTGACGTGCCTTGCTCCTCAAGCTGGGCTTTTAGGGCCCACTCAGCACCAGCTGCAGCAGACCCCAAGGCCTTCCTGAGGCTGCTGGGCCAAAGCTGCCACTCAACAGCAAGCTTTCTCTTCAGTGCTTTTTGTACATGCCTTTGTAGATATAACATTAGATAAACAACCTATAATACTTTATGGAGAAGCAGGGCAAGAATTCTGCTGGGCACAGCGCTCACCGACTTGCTTGTTCTCTGCCCGGCTGCTCCCCCCTCACGGTCTGCGTCGTCCTGGAGCTATCCTGTCCGCGTCTGTGCCAGAGGTTAGATTTGGGCTCTTACTGTAATCAAGGGAAATCTTCCTTTTGCTCTCAGCTTAGGGGTTTTCAACGAGAAGACTGCAGATCAAGTGAAGCAACTCAGATGTGCACACCACGCCTGGCAGCAGCTAGGGCTGGGAGCAGGAATGCCTCCTGGCAGGGAGTACCTGAGCGAGGGAGCGGGGCAGGCCTGGAGACTGTCGCCGGGTCCTACCAGGAGCCCAGATCATCGGGCAAGTCTGTGGTGACAACAGGGCCAAGGCCAGGCCGGACTGCCAGCCTGTGGGTGGGGGTCAGGATCAGGCCTGGTGAGGAAAACCAGGGTCAGATACAGCCCCGGGCATTGGGCACCTCCCTGGGGAGGGGAGCAGGGCAAGGCCAGGCCAGGCCAGGGGCCTGTGGGTGGGCCTGGCTCAGCAGAGCCCACGGGCAGGGCCCAGCTGTGGGGAGCTGGAGACCGGCCTTGCTGCAGCGTCACTGGGGCAGGGACTGATGGCCCCAGGAAGGGCTGAAATGGGGTCCTGGGGCCTGGGCAGGGTGGAGGAGCCCCAGAGGGGCTGACACAGGCAGTTGTCACTGGCAGAGCCCTCAGGGCCCAGACACACAGTTACCTAAGCACCAAATTAAAATAAGAGATTCATTATATTCACCCTAGTATTTGCCATCAGTCAGCAGGGAGCTCATGAACATCACCCAGATCCTTGTTACAAAATTTCAAAATTTCTAAGTGTGATCATAACAATCTTATTTTTATTCAGCATCTTTTATTTAGTGGACACTTGGAAGTCATTTGCAGACTGATAATAAGTCTCCCCTTTCCTCTTCTCCCATCTTCTATAACCTCTCTAAACCTATATAAATGTAGCCTATATAACCTATCTAAATTCAGCCATCTGTAGGGTAATTTGCATCACTTGCTGAAGTGTCTAATCCAAAGCTCATTTTATTTAGTGGCTAGATTCCCAAAGATGGGCTCCCTCCATAAAGCAAACAGCTAATCCAAGCTATCACTTGGCCATGCCCTCAAAGGTAATCTTACGTGAGGTGTCTCAGTCTCTGATGGCTGGGAGTGTTCAGCACATTAGTTTTAATTCCCTCCCAATGGGCAGTGCCTCCCACCAAATGATGTTCTGCACTTCTACTGGGGCAGGGCAGACTGAAGAGGAAAAATGGCAGTATTTGACTACATTTAAATCCAGGACCATCTGGGTGTCCCGCTGTGGTTTCTCATCCATACCTCAACCAAGTCTCCATTTATTTAACTGTGCATTGAACTCTCACTGTGAGGTTACCTTTACGGACCTGAAATCACTACCTATTCATAAATATGCCTGGAAAGGTGTATGCAATGTAAATTTTTGTTATGTTAAAATACAGAAACCAACATGGATGAGGATGACTTGCTGATTAAAATGTATGATTCTTTCTGAATAGAAGGTAGTTGTAAACACATTTGCCTATTTTCTTTTTATAGTTAAGGTCTATGCCATACCCAGAGATATAATACAAGTGGTTTCCTTAGCAACCATCAGATTCTGAAGGAAAACATGAATTCAATATTTCTAAGTAACAATAACAGAGAAAACAAATTAATTCCAGAATATTAATTTCCATCTATTCTAAAATTATTAGCAACTATTCCAAACTGAATTACAGTATACATTATTATCCTTCAGAGAAGAAATCTCTCCAAATTAGTTTTGTAAATTTTCCAAATTAGTTTGGAAAATTAAATGATATTCATTTGTATATAGGTGGTAGTAAACAACTTTCCACTTTCTATCTACCTATTGCATCGTTTTAAATCTCAGTTAGTATTTTAAACATCATTAAAACCTACTAATGATAACCAAATAATTTGTGTATTGCTAAAACAGCATTTACCACTGTTTTGCTCATAAAGCACAGAAGCAGACAACAAGCTGGTTTACAATATCTGTTTGCCTTTGCTGGACTCACTAAATTGAATTGACAAAAATTCAAAATAACGTTGCTGACTCCCATCTATGTGAAGATAAACTTTCAAAAGGGAATTGAATGTGTCTTTTGTAATGAGATTTTCCTAAGTGTGCAAACAAACAGGATGAAAGAATAACTGCTCTAAACTTCCTCAGTTCATCTTAACACATTTCTGACTTTGAAGCCAAGAATAACAGATCATGTTAACTCTTTAGCTACTGAGGAGTTTAGTGATCTGAGGAGTTTACTAAATTTAGTAAACACTTATTCAGTTTCTTATTAGCTAAAGGAAATTACAGAGATTTTGTTTACTCTGAGAAGTGCAGGATGCAGACAATGATATTCATTTTTTCAGCATTTCAACATACTTAATTTAGAAATTAAAAAAGCTGGCTCTGCTATGAGTCTCCTGAGGAAACTAATCATGAACATCAAGAAAGGCTTTGCTGTTTTTTTTTTCCATCCATAACCCTCATATACCCAATTTCTTTTGTAATACCCTATAACTGATCCAACATATCTTCCTCCACCCATGTCATTGGGATTAAGTCATTATACCTCAGTCTGCAATTTGCAGAAAAGAGATGCCAGCCCTTAGCATGGTCTAAGCTGGTGCCATGCTCAAGGTCTTGGCTTCTATGATCTTGGGCATACCTTTGAGAAACCAGGCCTGTTGACAGCTGATAGGGCTCAACTGACCAAGTGGGGCAAGAGCATCCTGGGCAACAAGCTGGCTGGACTTATAAACAGAGCTTTAAAATAGATTTAGCAGGGGGAAGGGGGTGGAGTTCTAAGCACTACAGAAGAGCCAGGGCCTGCTGAGGCATTAGGAAGCAACAGGGAAACACCTGTGAATTGCCTCAAGGAAATGAGGGCAAACTCCTCCAAAAAGGTGATGTGGCCGATAGCCCAGCTGAAGTGCCTCTATACCAATGCATGCACCATGGGAGACAAACAGGAGGAGCTGGTAGCCACTGCCCAGATGGCTTACTATCACTACGACTTGCTATCACTGAAACTTGGTGGGATGAATCACACAATTGGAGTGCTGTGATTGATGTCTGTAAATTATTCAGAAGGGACAGGCAAGGAAAGAGGGGTGGGGGAGTTGCCCTCTACACCAAAAATGGGATTCATTGCACAGAGCTATCTTTGAAGAACAGCAATGTGCAGGTCGAGAGCTTATGGGTGAAAATTAGAGACCAAGCCAACAAAGGAAACTTTGTAGTTGGTGTCTACTACAGGGCACCCAGTCAAGGAGAGGAGGTTGATGAAGAGTTCTTTCTTCAACTGCAGGAAGCATCATGCTCACAGGCCCTGATCTTGATAGGGGACTTCAACCACCTGGACATCTTCTGGAAAAGCAGCACAGCATTGCCTGCAAGAAATCCAGGAAATTACTGGAGTGCGTTGAGGACAACTTCCTAGTACAGGTGATGGAGAGCACGGCCAGAGGAGAGGCACTGCTGGACCTGGTGCTCACCAACAAGAAAGAACTTCTTGGACAGGTCAAGATTGGAGGTAGCTGGGCTGCAGCGATCATGCCCTGGTAGAATTCTCAATCTGGAGGGGTACAGGATGGGTAAAAAGTAGAGGCAGGAACCTAAACCTGAGAAAGGCAAACTTTCAGCTGTTTAGGGCGCTAGTGCATGTGATCCTTTGGGAAACTTCCCTCAGTGATAAAGGAGTGAACAAGAGCTGGGAGATATTTAAAGACATTTTTCTTAGGGTGCAAGACCTCTCAATCCCGATGTGCAAGAAGTCGGGCAAGGGAGGCAGGAGGCCAGCTTAGCTAACTCAAGACCTCTTGGCCAAACTAAAACACAAAAAAATGCATAGGCAGTGGATGCAGGGTTATGTATCCTGGGGAGATTACAGGGATGTGGCCCAGGTGTGCAGGGAGGGGATCAGGAAGGCCAAGGCACAACTGGAGCTGAACTTGGCTAGGGAGGTAGAAAATAACAAGAAGGGTTTCTTCAGGTACCTAGGACAACAAAGGAAGATGAAAGAAACTGTACCCCCCCAATGAGTGTAACGGGAGATCTGGCTACAAATGACATGGAGAAGGCTGAGGTACTCAATATGTTTTTTGCCTTGGTCTTCACTGGCAAGTGCTCTAGCCATGCTGCCCAATTCACAGTATCCAAATGCAGGGACTGGGACAATGAAGTACTGCCCACCGTAGGAGATCAGGTTTGAGACAGTCTAAGGAACCTGAAGGTGCACAAGTCCATGGGGCCTGATGAGATGCATTGGATCCCTGCAGGTCCTGAGGGAACTGGCAGATGGAGTTGCTAAGCCACTATCCATCATATTTGAAAGGGCATGGCAGACTGGTGAAGTTCCCAGTGACTGGAAAAGGGGAAAAATAACCCCCATTTTTAAAAAGGGAAAAAAGGAAGACCCAGGGAACTGCAGGCTGGTCAGTCTCACCTCTGTACCCAGCAAGATCATGGAGCAGATCCCCCTGGAAACTATGGTAAAGGCACATGGAAAACATACAGGGGCTCTCATGTAGGGCTTAACCTAAGATAATTTCCAGTCAGTGGGAATACTCACTTCAATCCCTCTTAAGTTTCAGTAGGTGTCTTTGGATTTGAAACCTCTGATGCAAAAGTGCTGAGATGGCAGTTTCTTGGGAAAGAACACGTCAAGTTTACAGGATTCTTATTTGTTAAACCTGAAACTTTACCCCTCCTTTTTTTCCCCCCTTAATCTCAAACACCAAACTCAAATCTAAACCTGGACATTTCCTACAAAAATCTGCTTCATAATTACTAAAAATAAAATTCATAGCTATGGCTTATATGGCAGCTAGAGCTTGATGCTCTCAGGTAAAACATGGCAGCATGTTTCAGAAGCTGGCTTTTTTCTGTGATTGAAAAAACAAGTTTATATAATTTTTATGACAGCTGACAAATGCTGATTCTTCCCTCTGTCTCAGCTATGTGTGGGTCAGAAGGAGCGGCCATGAAACCTGTTGCACAGTGACCCAACTGAATTTTTATGAATTTAACACTACAGATAAGGCCATACTTCCTCCAATAGCACACAACATTTCAGGAAATTCTTACTGATCTAAGATGAAAAAAAAGAGTTACTGTCCCATACATGTTTTGTCCAAGAAAAACCTTTCCTACTTTTACATTCAATTGGATATGGCCCATAAATTCAGCTTCCATCCAAATGTTCATTTGTGTAAGAAGAAAGAAGAATTCATATGTCTACACAAGAATAATTCTGCAATGACTTTCTCTGAATGTTTTAAGACCCATTTGCACTGCTAGTAATCCAGCATGAGATCGTGCTTCACATATTCAAGTAAAGGCCAATGGCTTAGATAATGTTATTTTGTACAAGATCAGTTGTTGGAAAACTTCCATTCACTCCCTGTGTAGCAAATGATATCTTAGCAATGCAAACATTAGAAGCACCAAAAATTAAAGAAGTCATAGAAGTGAACAGTCTTTTCTCAGTGTAAATTCTGAAAAGCTTACATAACAGGACAAGGATTTTTAGTAAATGTAATTACCAATTTTTTCAAACATTACAGAAAACTTCATTCTGACAATCACAGCGCACAGAGTGGGCAAAATCTAATTTATATTAGTACAAAACCTCATAATTTCTAATCTCATAACAAAAAGAAGATACTGGAAAAAAAGACAGAACTAGGTCACTCTTCACAATGGTGCAGTAAAATGTGATGATGTGGTGTGTGTTAACCGGTTTAGAGTCAGGAAAAAAAGGTTAGTGGCTATTTTTACCACACCTGGTTACATATATCATTTAATACATGTATAGTTCACAAAAATTGGTTATATTTCTGACATTTATAAAGGCATATAACATTTTGAAATATTTTGTGTGAAATAATGGATTGAGCTGTTCACACTCATAGGCAAGATATTTCAATAATTCTGTACATTTTCCTCAAGGTGCCAGGACTCCATGAAAGAACTAATGCAACAGCTGTAATTAATTTTCCTTTGTTCAAAACCAAATTAAAAAGTACTTAATCAGTGGATGCCAGAATATAGACCCTCAAAGAGCTTTGAGATGATACAAATACTTAAAATTTACATAGGAGCAGGCAAAAACCTTTCTCTGTAGGATCAAATTGACTTATGACTTATATGACTTATATGAGGGCTGAAATGAAATTGGTCCAATTATGAATTCCTGCCCCACACATTTGCAAAGAGGTATCAAGTCAAATCTCTGATCATCCTTTCAACTGAAAAAAAGTATTTTTGGAATCTCTCCTTTCTTGTGCTTTCATATTACTGACTACAGTTTGTCAGAAAACAGAAAGTTTTATTCATCAAAAATAATTTTAGTTGACACATTTTCTGCAGAAAATACCAACACTTTGCCTATTTTTTATTTTAAAAAGTGCAAGTTTTCATTTTTTTCATAAAATCTTGCCATTTTCCCAGGAAAGAGACATTTTCCAAATAAAGTTCCTTTATTTAAAATCAGCTCTGTTGTAATTTTTGTTAAAGAGGAAAAAAGTTAAAGAGTGAGCCATAGCTCTGCTGTTGTACAGTGTTGATGGCACAGTTTTTCAGACCTACCAGAAAACCCAAACGTTCTGCTAATTACTTTGGATACTTTCTGTACTGGATTTGATAGTCAGAACATTGAAACTTTGTGGAACTTGCTGCATTCCAAGCCAAGCCATTCCAACCAAATGAATTCAGTCTGTTATTTATTGTGAGAACCAGAGTAAGTATCTCCTTCAACAGAGTAATACCTGAGAATGAGAAACACACATCTGTGTTTTGAGAGTTACCTAATTAACAGAAACAGTGTAGTGAAGTGAGAAAGGATACACAGGAACAGGATATAAACAGAATAATTGGGAAAAGACACTTGGCAACGACAGCAAGAATATGTCCATTCCTACCCACAAAAGCCAAATCTTCTCTTACATTTCTCAGAAAGGGACAAGAGAATCATCCTTTAATGCAATTAAAATTTAACAGTTGGAAGTAGTAGCTGGAAGTAAAAGGGCCAGTAAAGTCAACATTGTACATTACCCATAACCCAGGAGAAGAAAACTCAACATTTTTTATTAACCATAACGTTCACGTGTTTGTGATTCTTAACAGGCACACATAAGTGGTTTCCTGAGCAGCACAGCTAATGGAACCTGTTTTCCAGTGGATCATGTCTCATGTTTGATTGCAGCGCCCTCCTGCTTTTTCCATAGATGAGGTATGTCAAATGACATTTTCCCATGAAGACTCTGTAGTGGCTGATACGATTTGGTGGCATCATCTGTAGCTTTTCCCTCACTCAAAGCCATTTGTAAGTCTCTTTTATGGAGCAGAAAACTCTTTTTCATGAAATATGCATGAATGTTTTAAGAACTTTAGTCCTCTGCCATGTTTGGTTGAAACTGGTGAGCAGATTGAAAAGTTATTCAAGAAGGGATAGATAGAGAACTAATGTGTAAGCTTTACTTCTTTGGGCATCGGTAAAAATATTTACTAGTCATTCTCTGATATAGTGGCTGTTTCTCAAGAACCCATAAACACACAGAGCTCTCAAAGTACTCTTCATGATCATTATGTTACCTTCCAGAGCTACCAAACATGTAGGAAAAAATGAAACTGTGTGTAAAATCCCTAAAAATTACTTCAGTAACAACCAGCCCTAACTATTACTGACGTAGCACATCTACTCAAGTTTATCAGGTCCAGTTTTAACATAAGGAGGAAACGTGTATGGAACAATTTACAGTTTCAAAGGGTTTGATTGTTTGATTTTTAAGTCAGAATGAACAGGAAACAAAGGGAGAGTAAAAAAATTATCAGATTTTAAAATTATTTGTATAAAATCCCAGGCAAAGTTACTAATTTTTCTGCAGCATGTGAGAATGTAAGAATGAGATTAAGTAGCAAGTGACAACAATATAACAAGTATTAGGGAACCTAATGAAGGAAAACAAAAGGATTGGGGAAATAATTGTTTGTGCTCTGTTCACATCCCATTCATTCACTAGGGTAAGAGCAGCATTCTATCGACCTCAGTTAATGTTCCTGGGTTATAAGCAAAAGAAGACAGATATAGCAGTATAAAATGTAAACTTCACATCCCACAGAAGGTCCGGCCTCCCAGTCAAAAGCTGTTCCTCATGGTCATGAAATCTTAATTTTCTGAATTACTAAAATGACAAATGTAGGCCAGGAGGAGCTCAGAACAGATCTATGAAAGAGAATTGTCCTTAGGTGTGCTTCTCAATACCTGCAACTGCAGCTACAGTAGTTGAGTCTTTCAGGTACTTACTCTGATGCTGAGCATAAAACACTGACAGAATTTATGTCTCCTTTGCATAATATTTAAAAGCTGAAATATCAGCATTCTCACAAGCTTGCTAACGTTTTATTCTGCTTAATGAATGATAATATTTCACTTTTTTAAAATTTTCTTTCTTTTTCCCTTATTTTGCCGTATCAGAGAAATTACAGAAGTTCTCTTGCTCTAGAATAGGCATAGCCCAAGAGAGGCCAGTTTATGGAAATACAGAATCTATTTTTTCTGCATTTTGATCATGCATAAGTGGGCCCCATTAGGCTGCCATGTCAAAATTACTTCCTGCAGTGCAGGGCATAAGTTAATAATTTGCCTTAAGATGACTCATTCACAAAAAAAAAAAAAAAAAGAAAAAGAATCAGAAATATGCAATGCCAAAAAAATTAGAAAGATCTCATCTTTCTTTTTTTTAATTTGCTTACTGCAATAATACATATGGGCAAGAATGCTATTTACTGTACAAGCTGTTAATTCAGTATTGTTGTCCTACAATACTTGATAACACTTTGGGAAAGATTATCATAGAATCATAGAATCATTTAGGTTGGAAAAGACCTTTAAAATCATCTAGTCCAACCGCTAACTTAATACTGCCAAGTCCACCACTAAACCATGTCCCTAAAATTCATTTTATCATGCTGCTTCATTTTAACATACAAGTACTGGAAAAATAAGAATTCATCAGCAGATCAAAGAACAAAGAAATAGTTTTGGTGAAAGTATACAGTAAGTAAAAAGGAACTGTGCAAAACTTTGCTAAAAGTTTAGGTAACGTTAAAAAGAAATTGAGTATTTCTCTATAGCAAGCAGTTTTGGCAGTAGAATTTGGGAACCAGAGATACTGATTAACTGTAAGTGACCCATGTAAGGGTAACAGGGCAGTGCTTATAACACAAGTCATGCCTGGAATGCAAGCATTGAAAGGGATATTTTATTCAGAAAAGTAGAAAAAGGAATGTAAAGATGGTGATAGTAAAATAAAATGTTCTAAAACACCAACAGGTGTTTATGGAAGAGACCATTACAGGCTGCTTCTAAGGTTCTTAAATATAACAAATGCTAAGGGATGTTATAAGTGGCCACCTTCTCCAGCAACTTAGGGCCCAGGTATTCCTACTTCTGGCTGCTGGAGCCCAGCCCAGAGTGCCCGGGGGTCTCTCTCCCAGGCCAAGGGATGCGGCTGCTGCTTACCTGTTTGCATGTTCAATCAATCTGTATCCCAGAGGCACACATGCACATGCACAGAGGACACTGACAGAGCCGGTCACACAGACAAGGCACTGCCTTCCACAGCACCTACATACCGGACTCACATAAAACACAAACACAGACAGCCAAGTCCCCTCCTCCTCTTTGGCTGGTGAAAGCACACACACACACCCCCCACACACACTCTCTAGGTTCAGAAGCACACGCACGTTCACAGATCCCTCGAATACCAGCACAGCTGCTCTGTGCATCTGACACCCCTGCCCAGCCCCAATACCTCTTACCTGCTTCACAAATCTCCTACCTGACTACTGGTCCAGCTTGGTGCTTGCTAGCAAACACATGCAGACTCACACATCCATCTCACAGGCACTCCATACTTGTGGGTACCCCCAAATACTAGCAGGCACTCTCTGCCCGCCTGATATCCCTGCCCAGACTCGCAGCCTCCTGCTCACCAGCAGGTCTGGGTTCAGGTTTGCTAGCGAGAGAGACATGCACACCCCCATGCACACTGGTTTTGGAGAAGATACAGACAGACATAAAAATGAGGCAATCCCAATCTATTTAGAGGTCATTAAAACATTGATGACTGTGTTTCATTGGAAGGTACTGAGATGTATAATAGGGATATTGGTGAAAAATTGTAACATGGATAATGAACTGGCATTACAACAGGCTGTGCCAAAAGACTTGTACTAATACAAAGATGCAAGGTACCATTAAGTGATCATCTGAAACAGTGTGTATCACTCTAGTCACCATCACACAGGAAAGATGAACATAATGAAGGCTACCGTTGCCTACAAACTGTTTGGGGGGATAAAAATGTGAAGGAAGGAGCTAAAGTTGAGGTCTGGGAAAAAGCTGGTAGAGGAACACATGGGTATGAACTACCCGTTAGTAAACTGAGGGTGAAATAAGAAGGTGCTGAAATTATCAAATTTGCTGAAACAGAAATTTGCCTTTTAATAGGCAAAAATCATAAGCTATTTGAAGATGCACAGAATTACGGAAGAAAGTTGCATGTGACAGCAAGCAGATGTGCAGAGCTAATTCCTTTCCCTGTTTCCTGTGATCTTATGTACATGTAATATGCAACTTCAGTGTGATGATATCCATATATGAAAGCAGCATTGAATATCACTGTTCCATACTCTATTTCCAAATGGATTCAGTTTATTAACTTGTGTTTATAAATATTTATCACACATATAACATGACTGGCTTGACAGGAACCAAACAGATGGAGCATATTGAGTTGTAAATATAAATAGTGAGACACTGAAATCATTAAACTCAACAGCACTTTGCCATTGAATTCAGGCTGAAGTGAGGACAAGGATCAGACTTCAAAGTATGGCAACAGTAGAAGAACTGCATATGTTTTTGTAATAGTTCTCAACTATTTTAAAAGCACTATCAAAGTGCAGAAAAACTGAACAGTATTGCAATGCTTTCAAAGGTCTGGGGTTCTGCTGGCGATTGGCCAGATGCCATGATGCTGACAGAGCTACACTAAGTGCTGCCTTCTCAGCCTGATACAGTCTTTCCTATCTGGAAGCCCCCCCATGTCTAGTTTATTGCCAAGATTTTCTGAGAGGAATCACTCCTGTCTTTTCATATGGATAGGTACACTGAGGCTGGGATGGGGTTAATTTTCTTCATAGCAGCAGTGTGGTGCTGTGTTATGGATTTGTAGTTAAAACAGTGTTGATAAGACACCAGTGTTTTGGCTATTGCTGAGCAGTGCTTGCACAGCCTGGAGGTTTTCTCTTTTTCACATTCTGCCCCTGCTCCCAGCGAGTGAGCTGGGGTTGGGCAAGAAGCTGGGAGGGGACACAGCTGGGACAGCTGACCTGAATTGAACAAAGGCGTATTCCATACCATATGATGTTGTACTCTGGCATAAAAGCTCAGGGAAAGGAGGAGGAAGGGGGAACGTTCCTGGTTACAGCATTTGTCTTCCTAAGTTACACATGCTGAGGCCCTGCTTGCCAGGAAGTGCCTGGACATTTGCCTGCCCATGGGAAGTAGCGAATAAATTCCTTATTTTGCTTTGCTTGTGCATGCAGCTTTTGCTTCACTTAGTAAACTGTCACTATCTCAATCCATGAGTCTTCTCGCCTTCCTCCTACTTCCTCCCCATGCCACAGGAGAGGGAGTGAGTGAACAGCTGTGTGGGTGCTTGGCTGTTGGCCAACGTCAACCCACCACAGCAGAACACAGCTTATATAATTGTTCAAGCTAGAACAAAAGTAGTTGATGTCTGTGTCAGGGAATCCTCTATAAGGTTGAATTGCTCTGCTAAATCACACTATAAAGGCCTTACTATATAGCAGTAAACTGATTTCTTTTAAATATTTTTACGCCAAATTATGTGATTGTTCTCTTCAGCTCTGTGGTCCAGTTCCACACTCAGATATTTTCTACTAAAAGCTGCTTTATAATGCTGCTGCAGGAAACAGAGTACCGTTCAAAAGATTACAGAAGTGGGTGCAAAGTGTGACTCATGCTACATGTCTGTGCAGGAGAAATGATGAAGTAGTATTCTACACTCTTGGCTATCCTTATTCAAATAGGCCTTTCAAACACCTTTGGTGGGCTACACATAATTTATAATTTTCTTCATTTTATTATTAGATAATATGAAATTGGCCACAGGTCATAATAACTGAAATTGTGGGCCACCTCAGCTTCAATCAGGCCATACATTCCCTGCACTCAACATTTTCCCCTGATACTTACCATAGGTTTCCAGAGCCATGTGAGTACCAGGTAGGACAGATAACAACTGTCCCATTTTGTGGTCATAGACGCTTAAGCACAAAGGATGGTGAATAGTCTGGCAAATGCCTTCTTCTTGAGGCAAGTGGAAAGCACAGATATGGTTATCTAAGTCTGTGTGTTCCCTAGCAGTTTCTTCCAGAGCGTGCTACCCTGTTGTTGCTCAGACCTGCCCCAGCTATGTATAGAAGTATTAAACTATGTACGTGTTCACACCCAGAGTATGCATTGTCATTCCATAGTATCAAAAAATTTGGAAATAAGGCTGAGAAGGATACCCCTCTGATAGACAGCTGCAGTTATGAATCAAACTATTGGATTCATTGCAGAGGTATTAAAATAAAACTGTGATGACTGTGTGATACAGGAGGCCTCTCTCTGGCCTTGAAATCTGTGAGTTTGTGGCTACATGGCAGAAATTCAGCAAAAGCATATGTACATATACTTCATAAAGTAAGGTAAATATCTGTTTAGGAAAAATTTATTAAAAAATCCTGTAAGCATACATCCTATTCACAATGACCTTGACAGCCTTTTGATTTTAACATTCATACTGTCCACATTTTCTGCAATAACCTTACTAAACATATTTTTAATTCCTTTAAAATCCTCAGCTTCAAGTTCTGCATAAACTATCAATATTATTGATTCATCCTTTTTCTCTCCTCAGGGCATGGTTTAATTTCACATCAATTTGTATAATGAAAAAAGGAGTGAATCTGCCAGAAATGAATGCTAAGAGAAAATGCTAAAAATCAATTAAAACGCCTTATCAGCTACAAAGATAGTCATATCCTTTTACTAATGAAGGAAGATATATTGCAAATAGAAATTCAGACCTGATCTGATACCTGTTTCCACTAGCAGCTTTTGTACTTTAGTTGGCTACAATAGTTTTATGCTGATGTATTAGAAATTAATTTTCCCACTATCAACATCCAATTTGTGGAAGATTAAGTAGACAATTAAGTCCAATGGCATGAAAATTAAATTATCAAATTAAATCATCAAAAAATATTTTTATACCTTTGTATTTTGTTAGGTATTTATTTTTGTTTCATCAGCATAAACCATTTGTACAGTATGTACTCACTTCTACTCACAGCCAGGACAATCAAAAACAAGTGCATATATTTTAGATACTCAAGAAGTCCATTTTAACAGAAGTAGATAATTTTTTCTCAGAATGAAATCGCTCTTGATTAATCATTGAAAGACTTGCCATTGAATTCAGTGGTGACAGGATTTTACCCCATGAAGTATGCATAAAAATATATTCATCTTGTAGAACCCTATAGATGTTGGCTGGAAGAAACTTCTAGCCCAACTTTCCACCTGAAGTAGGACCACTTGTCTAGGCAAGTCTTGAAAATTTCCCCGGCTGAAGTTTTTACAGTCTCCCAGGGCAGCTGTTAGACTGCTGCTGGATCAAAGTGATGCTGTTTAAAGTCTGACCTTCAAAACCCTTAACACTGGGAATTTACATGAAGTGAAGAGCATCAGGTGCTTAGCTCTTGTCAAAACCAGATCCTTCTTGTCCTCGGAGAGTTAAGTTCTAAATTTTTCAGTTGCAATCTCTGTTTCTTTAACATGTGGTTTACTGTTATGATTGGCACATCTTTTGTGATCATGAAGGTCATGTCAACCTTCTGGGTAACATGGCCCAATTCCAGGACCCACTGTATTGCCAAATACCAACACCATAAGTGTAACCTAATGTTTTCTTAGGATCCAGAAAAGAGAATCGAAGTGTTGGGTAACACGCCTTCAATAACCTCTGTTACCTAGATGATGGGTAGCTGAGATCTGAAACAATATTCTGTTAGCTGGGACCTGTGACAGAATTTTGTTATTAGGAATGAGATTCCATATGGAAAGTTTTCAGTATAATTCAAAAAGTTAATTTTCACTTCTTATATAATGTGATGTGTCATTGCATTTTACACCAGTGGTAGTTAAAATGTAGTAAGTGGGAAAGGATCCCTAAGTATATGTGATGTTCTGATTATTTGTCATGTTTTATCTATGTAAGGCCATGAACATTAATATTTCAGAATAATATGAGCTTGTATTAAGTCAATAAACAAAGCCTTTGAGAACTTACTTTTACTGACTTAAAAATAAATGTTGAACCTTTTATTCCCTCCTACTGCAGCCTTTATGAACACTATCCCTCCAAACCTTTACTCTTTTAAATATAAGCCTGCTAGTGTATTAAAGCAAAGCCCAATAGTGCACAAGAAGATAAGCTTTTACAGTGGCAATTCCAGAATTCTATTAAGTAAAATTAATAAGGATTTTAAAATAAATGGCCAATTTATCTTAGGCAAGGAGGATTGTGCCAATTTCATTAAGCAAGAATTTTACTTGGTAGTCCATCCTTATAGGTGCCATACAATGCTGCATTTTCAAAAGTGTTTCAAACCTTTGAAGATGCAGATCATTTGCCTGTGATATTTTCAAAATCACTGTAACAGAATTGACATACAGTGTTTTTGAAAATCCCAACAGAAACTGCCTACAACTGTTGAATATCTAATCCCAACAGCCTGTCTACCTAACACACTACAGTAGTGAACTATCACTGAATAACAAAAGCATATGCACGGCTTTTGCCTCTTACTATGTCTTTGTACCTTCCATTCATTCCCCTAGGTGAACTACAAGCCAAACATCATCCTAATTCTAACATCATCCTAATAAGTTTAGCAGTAAATCATTAATACAAATGCGTTTCAATGTAAGAAAGCCAAATATGGAATTTAAAGGTACATTTCTTTCTTTTTTTTCTTTCTTTTCAAATTGGTATAGCTTCTTAGAGTTTAAAATCAGAAGAAACTTTTACAAATATTTTTAGTGACCCTGCATAACACAGTTCATAGGACTTTCCTGTTTTATCCAAAGGCATCCCAAGGGAAGAAAGCCGTTTTCTGTCAAATGGTTGTGGCCTGGGTCTCCTCTTTGGAACCAGTTTGTTCAAACCTGTCCTGGGGGTAATATTCAGAAATATAGCTAGTATAGAATACAGACAGTAGTAAATTGGATTTGTGGCCCTAAAAAGTTGTCTGTGAAGGCATGCAAGTTGCAGCTAAAAGATAGCCTAGAATAAAAAAAAGAAATGGTAGAATTGTTTTTTATGATGAGAGTATCCTCCTGCTTCTTATGTCATGAATGTTAAGGTGATCCTCCTTCTCTTGGGCATTTATAATTAGATAATAAAATCATCATTGGTATCTGTATTCAGGATGTTTGAACTCATAATCAGGATTGAAAAATCTATATTGATCTCTGCTTCTCTAAAGTCTGACAGTCGGTTAGAAACTGTATGTGGTTATACCTTCTTCTGTCATATCTGTGCACAAAGTTGGAATTATTTTGATGATAATCTGAATGCATCTGATATATCCTTGACAAAGCAGTTCAAATGAGTTCACCAAGACGTTTTTATGGGACAGACCATGACAATCCTTATAAGACCCTATTTTTTTAGAAGGGCTTATTGAACTAGATCACATTCTTTGATTTTTCTTTAGGTTTCGCATTTTACAAATAAGACCTCCCAAACTAGGGAACAATACATTTCCAAAATACTATATACTATACATTGCTCTTTTTTAATGCTTTTGACATAAAGCCAAGATATGAAGCTCTTGGTTTTTTCAAGCTTTTTGTCTAGTTTTGCTTTCAAAGCTTTGACTGATGGCAAGATAGACCTAATTCGTATGTTATGAACCTGTATTTGCCAATGTGACAGCTTGAGACTACTGAAAAGCAGAATCATTGGGTTTAAAATTATGTGAAAAGAAGTCATTATGAAATAAGTTTCTAAAACATCCAGAAAATATATTTAGGGTACACAAGTGTGAAAGTTTAATTTCCATTTTTATATAAATTACATATGTTTCCAGACAGTTAGAAACTGCAAACTAATATAGGGGAGACTAAGCACAGAGCTGAGTTAGTTGTAAATTTACATGATTAGAAACAGCAGCAGACAGGTAAGATTGGTAAGATGTTTCTGCCAGAAGCTCTTGATTCAGCAAAGACTAAATGTCTTGGGGTAGCAGTCTAAATTTACCAAAAACTCCATCAATTTTCTGGCAGAGATTTTGCTGAGTTATCTGGTAGCATCTCAGAAACCGACCTGGCAGACAAAGGAAGAGCTCAGAGTTTCCAGGCTCCTTGACATCAAGACAGTTCACCATGTGGGCAGTACCAAAGCCAGAGTGCCTCTTTCTTAGCACTTTAGCATTTTAGATAGAGAAGAATAAGTTTTCCTGGTGCTGTTCTAACTGTTACATATTTAGCCAAAAGTAAAGCTCAGGGATTCAAGTGACAAAATCCTCTTTTGTATACTGAGTGTCTGAGTCCAAGTTGATGTGAATATTGACTGTTGCCTAAATAAAGATCAAAGACAGAAAACAATGGAAAAAAGTTGAAAGCAGTAAATACAGTTTTATTGAAATTTATACAATACTAGAGTCACAATGAAGCAAAGTCTTTGAATGTGAACACCATTTTAGGATTATATTCAGTGTGTTCAATTTCAGGAATAGATTTGACTGTGTCCATATCAAAAACATTATCTAGGCCTAAAAGCATGCTGAAATTAAATTTATCCTGTGTTGGCTTGGTCCTAATTTCCATCAAAATGCTTGAGAAACATAAGACTATTTTTAATAACAGATAAACAAGAGTTATTTGTGTGATCCAAGTAGCCTTAATTTATGCTATTTGATGGTTTATGAGTATTTAATCAACTGGTGCTTTCACACCTTTTTGTTAAAAACAATGTAACTAACTAAATATATTTCTATTATAACGAAAATATTAAGTCATAAATGTTTAGGTTTTAAAATGAGGTTTTTAACTTGTGACAAAACCAAGACAGAATATAGAGGGGTACCCATAGATACCTATAGGATACACACACGGCTGAGAGACAGAGACTCAGAAAGAGATAGAAAGTGGGACTTCTGTTCAGCATGCAGAATTAAAAAAATCAACAAAATTTCATTTACTTAGCAGGCACTTGCTTACAGTTAGCCAAATCTCTCTAAAATCCCATCTTCTGCATGGTACAATCAACATTGCAGAGAAACACATCTATCCAGTCAAGATCCAGATGCTGCAACCTGTAAGTGTGCTAGCCCACTTTCTTTGGAAAAGCAAAGAATAAGTTACTTTTTAAATGTAGGTTTGTACAGTAAACTAATACAGGAAGCACATATTATGGAAGTAGGAATCTCATGTTTCCATCCTCTGCCTGAGGAGACTGAAAACCATGTCTCTTGTGTCCTGGAAGAACATCCAGACTCTCAAACCATCGGGTTTTTCTGTGCTTTTTACTGAAACTGTGCCAAAGGCAGGAAAACAAAAGATTCATTAACCACAGATGAGAACCTTCTCATACCATTAAGCTGCAGCATTTTTCACCTTGAAGAATAGATCCTCCAGTTCTGTTTTCTGAGTGGAAAACAATTTGTGTAATTTAAAGCAAGCAGCTCTAACCACTAAACTATTAAATAAAGGGCATTTTGAGGATTAGATGGCAGGTCAGTGGGGTTTTTTAGGACTTCAGCATTGAATTAAGGCAAAGTACAAAGTCTCCCTGCTTGTGTCTTCTGACAGGTGTGGCCACCAGCAGATACTTTTGAGGGTCTGTCATAATACAAATCAGTAAAATGACTAACAATTCAGAAATGGTCCTTATAGTTTCAGGAATAGTGTGGCCAGCAGGAATACGGAAGTGATCGTGCCCCTCTACTCAGCCCTGGTGAGGCCGCACCTCGAATACTGTGTTTGGTTTTGGGGCCCTCACTACAAGAGAGACATTGAGGTGCTGGAGCGTGTCCAGAGAAGGGCAACGAAGCTGGTGAAGGGTCTGGAGAACAAGTCTTAGGAGGAGTGGCTGAGGGAACTGGGATCGTTTAGTCTGGAGAAGCGGAGACTGAGAGGAGACCTTATCACTCTCTACAACTACCTGAAAGGAGTTGGGGTCGTGGTAGTGAGGTGGGGGTCGGCCTCTTCTCCCAGGTAACTAGTGATAGGACAAGAGGAAATGGCCTCAAGTTGCATCAGGAGAGGTTTAGATTGGATATTAGGAAAAATTTCTTTACTGAAAGGATTATCAAGCATTGGAACAGGCTGCCCAGAGAGGCGGTGGAGTCACCATCCCTGGAGGAGTTAAAAAAACGTGTAGACGTGGCACTTCAGGACATGGTTTAGTAGGCATGGAGGTGTTGGGTTGACAGTTGGACTAGATGATCTTAGAGGTCTTTTCCAACCTTAATGATTCTATGATTCTATGATTTTCTGATGCCACAGCAAACTTTTAGTATATTAAGTAGAGCCCTGTTGAGCTAGTTCCTTAGCAGGTATATATTAATTTAAATCTGAACTGATGCTTGTCTTATTTCATATTTCTGTAATGCAAACTTCAGTGATGTCACCATTTACTAGCATCCTTAATGGATGTACCTAATTAAATTACAATAAACTTAATAGATATTTGAATATAGACATAAGGAGATTACAAATACTGCCTGTTTTCTGCTTTATTAAAATATGGCATGTTTTTGGCATCACTTCCTTTCGATTTTAGTTTTAATTGACCAAAGCTTAGAAAGTATTCTGAAAGTGATGAAGGATGGAGGCTTGAGGCTTCTTACTGAATTAAATTAGGAGAGTTCTGATGTCCTTTTCAGTATCCAGATTTCACTCCAAGATCAGTTGTTCTACAATAACATAACTTACGGAAGTCTACTTCTTGCTGTAGAAAGTTTCTCTTGGTTTTGTTGTTCAGTCTCAGAAAGTAAAATGTCTTTCATTAATTTCAAGTTATTTTGATTTGTAACTGATGCAGAGGAAGTCCTAACTTCACATCCAATCTGCAATTCCTACATGTAATAAGTTTTTTCATTACCATTTATTGTGATCATCTGTTTTAATACTTCCTTTTCTCTCCAGATTAATGTTCAGTGCGCAGCAAAACTCTGTCTTGCAAACCTCTTAATTAACCATTATAAATAAATAATGCATTCATGCTTTAAGACAAAGCATTTATTAATGCTTTAAAAGAAAGAAAAGAAGAAGAAAAAAAAATCACACACAATCCCCTCAAGAACAGACAAATCCTAACTGCTAAAAGCTCACTTTTAGCAGCAGCTAGTTTTTGGGTGTCTGACAGAGTGCAAGTTATGAGTTAGATATCTAGAGACAGGAAAAGATTAAATCAAATGTACCCTCTTCCAACAGTAGTGGTATTTAAAATGCCACCATACCTTGAGCACTCTTGTTTGATTTAGATCCTTAAATTGCTGTCATTTGGAGGTTTTCTGCTCAGAACAGTGGCTAATCCTCTCCTCTCCCTAATCTATCCTGAAGTGCCTACAGCTCCTCTGTATTGTATAAGGAATTTGCATGCACTTAGGTCCACGAATTTTATTAAGCTCTTTCCAAAACACAGGAGACATTTTGAAAGCAGCAAACACAATTCACAATGGACATTCAGCTGCATGAGTCACCCAAGCTAGCCAGTGGGAAAAGCTGAAAATGAAGACAACCACTAAAGTAGTCACTGAAACCAGTATCCCCTACTTCCAGATGGATATGCTAACATTACTTTCTCTCCTTCTTGTCCAATACTTGGTTCTGCATAAGTATCCAGTTTGTTACAGCATTCCTCTGGAACTCATGTTATCACAGACAGAAAAGAAATTTGAGCATTTATATTCCCACATTTTCTCCCTACCTTTTGGTAGGAGGATGTCAGGGCTGAAGGACTGGGGAGAAGATACATCTTTTCTGGAGTTAGGCATACTTTGAAAATGTGTAACAAATGATGCTCTGCAAGCAAAAATGTGGGGAATGCAAGGCAATCCTGGCAGAGTTTGGTGCAGGTAATGTATTTTGTTTTTACCAAAATTTCCATGCTGCAGCAAAATCCCTTTATCAGTCATTTAGGTGCTATGGGAATTAATTTAATGGAAGTGTAAGATTCAAGAGACTTTAGGTATCAATATACTGTCATTTCACAGTATATATGTATTATATGCTAATATTTGGCTGTGTCTTGAGAGCATTGCCCAATGAACAGTTGAAATGCTGTGTTGGTAACAGACATGACAGTATTTAAAAGGTGAACCCAAGAATGTAGTGATTGAAAACAGTGAGGATGTGGAAACTGATACCTGGGGTTTAGAAGATTTAAGTTTGGAGACTTAAGCATACCCTATTCCTAATGGAATAGCTAGAGCATGTGTATAGTTCAGTGAAGGTTTGAGGTCCCAGAAAATTCATAGAACATTTAATAGATAATTAAATTTCATGCCTTAACATTTGCATTCTTTTTATGTAGTCCCAGATACAGAAAGAAACAGTTACAGGGCAAAATTACCATTTACTTTGAGACATCATAGAAGTGTAAGAAGTTTCTTCAACATACTAACATTTTCATCCCATTTGTAGGTCTGATAGTTATAAAACAGTATGCGTAGCATTTAATAGACAGTCCATTCAAAACCGGAAAAAATAGTTAATAAATATTTTACTCTAAGCAAAATAAGAAAATAAGATTACAGTAGCTTTCATGACATTCATTAATCTTATTCAAGAAAAACAGTTTGTTTACCTCTTAATGTTTTTGACAAGTATAAAATATTCTGCAAGAGGCTAGATGATGGTCTAGTTGGTATAAATCAACCACACACCAGTGAATTAATTAATTCAGCTGTATGGTGATATGTATCTACTGAGGTTCTCACTCCCTGACAGTGATTTTCTCATATCCAAGGTTCTCAGTTTTTCAAAAATTCACTTGCAGTAAGAGGGATCCAAAGTATAGCACAAATAAACATCTCACTTGGGTCTGTTGAGTTTTGTAGTGTGTGAGCTATTTCTAGTTTGAGCTCTCAAAGAAATTTTTCTTTTTGTCTCAGGTCACTGATAAGGTGCCCATGATATATGGGTCAGTTGGTATCTGTTGAGCATTGCCAATCTATTACAAACAGGTAAAATTATTACTTTAGTATAGTGACAATTGTAAATTTTAGCTCAATAAAGGTAATATCTCAGACAGAAAGAGCCAGTATCTGTCATTCTATTCTACTCTAAAATGAAAGCCCTAATTCCCATTAATATAAAACATTGTCCAGATCAGCAAGAATCCCAGCAGAAGGTCCAACAAATAGTTCACTCATTCTGCTATATGGCAGATTCCCAGCATATATTCATTGTCTGATATGTGTGACAAAAGCAGATTTTTGGTCCTTCTTCTTACAGCTCACGGCAGAAGAGGCCTTTGAACGGCCTCATCAAAAAACAATACTCCCCACCTTTCTCCACTAATAGAGCCTTTTCTACTTTGTCTCCGTTTCAAGTGATGACTTATTGTAACCAAGCAAAACTGATAGTGTTCATCAGTCCTCTTAACTCTCATACTGTCAGTGTGAGACTTGAACATTTTCTTTCCCCGATCTCTTCCCCCAACTACAGCCACACAGCACATTCACAGTGAAGCAAAGTGGCTTGCCTCCCAGTATGAGCTGCACCCAGTTCATAGAGCCTAAGAGCAGGGATGATGGGTGATGCTAAGCTGCCGGCAGCACTGTATATCACCCTAGGTCTGCATGTTCTCATGGGACCCCAGGAGAAACACGCTTCCCAGTCATTGCAGTCCTGCTGTTATCTGTTGTCAAGGGCACTCATCACCTCACCTCAGCAGCCCAGGCAACCTCCCCCTTCCATGATCTAGCTTGCTGTTCAGGTTTATTGAAAAGCCTGTTACAGACACTTGTGCAGGAGGTATGATGGCCTGGGGAGTGGCTTATGGACAAGCATGGTCTGGGAGGAACATTTTAGCCTCCTATCCAGGTATATCCTGGCTTCCCCTTTAGCAACTAAACCCAGATAAACCTATTATTCTTCACATCATTTCCAGGGACTAAGAAGAGTATGTGATCTTAACTCTTGTCAGATTTTGTTAGACTTGGTGCTCCTGCAAAATATGCCAACAGCCTATTTAACAAGAAAATTAAACCGAAAATTTAAAATTTAAACTGGAATTAAGCTGGGGAAAAAATGCCTAATGTGGTAGCTACCACAGAATCTGTTCTATCACCCCACTACTCAAATTTCACATTTTAAAAACCCTGATGTGTCTGTAAATCAATGAGCTATTTTTATTTGTTTACCTTTTGGTAAGCTGGTGAAACTTTGAGTATATTTATAAATGCTCATATTTCCTGTATTAAGAGCAGCAAGTTCAATACAAAGCACACCTGAGCCCACTGAATTTTGTCAGATGTTTATGTCATCTCATTATCCATCTTTTCAGACTACTTCACCCCAGTTTCAGTTTCTTAATGAAAAACAGTCATTTCTCCTCCTGATTTGATTTAGGATCTTACTGAATTTCATACTTGTTTATGTGTGAGATAAATTCCCTGTTCTGTAACATCTCCTCTCTACCCTTTAGAGTATTATTGTCAAAAAGCCTTATGCCATCTCTGCTGTCTATGCAGCTGAATATTTTAACAACTAGTGATGGACCTGAACTAGGTCATCAAGTTGCTGCTTCCTTATATTTTAAATGCATGGAGATACAGTGCAAATTTAGATCAAAATTATCCAAAATTAAACAGAAATTTGCATAATGATTACTTAATTTTATGTTATTCTTTCCCTTAGATATACGTGTAAGCAAAGTCAAAATAATGCATAGTCAGAAAAATTATTACTGGGGAATCAGCATAATTCAGATCATATTCTAGGTTCATTTTCAAGAGCTTAATGGGTGTATAGGGACAATTTTATCCAAGCAGCCCCTCCACCATGAAGTTGTTCATTCTGGGGAAGATTTAAACCTGGGAGAGTGACCTGAACTAGACAACAGCTTCCCCATGGCATATCCCAAACTATTTGAGGTATTCAGTAGAGGAGGAAAGTGCTGAATTGCTTCAGCTGCTAGTTGTTGCTAGATCACTTGGATACCAGGCAGGGTAGGTAGTTGCACGTATCCTTGGTACAGAAGGTCCATGACAATTTGGATTAAAAAGACAGTTTGGAAGCAAGGCCTGTCCACTCATTTTAAAGATCTGTTTTTCAGGATCAGCTTCTGTTTTGTCTTGTTTGGGGGCACATACACGCATATTCTCCCCAAACACTGACATGCACACGCTTAAACATACACACAGGTTCATGTGGCAGAACTTCCTAAAAGGCAATATTTGAACTGCAGCAGATCTAACTATAAAGGCTTGTAGGAGAGCAATTTCATATCTTGATCTGGGTTAACTCACTGCCCAAAGCATTATTTTTATTATTTCTTTAAAAGCCTGGGCTAGCTCCAAGCCCTGTGTCCCACAAGCTTTGAGGCTTTCCTCTGTCTTACCTCAACTTCCTTCTATAAAAAGAGAATCTGCCAGCATCCAGCTATAGCATGTTGTAAGCAGTTCTCAATTCCTCCTTCCACAAGGTTCCTGCAGCTCACAGCTTCCTCTACATCCTGCTCTGAACCCTATTCCAGCCAGCCCACGCTGCACCCAGCATGTCATAAGCTGTTGCAGTAGTCCTCCTGATTCTCTGCTGTAAAACTTCTTGAACTTTTCTGCTTTCTGACAGTTTGCCCTTGCTCTGATTTCTGCCTTCTCAGAGTACGGTGTCACAGCCTGCCAAAGGTGGTGTGCCAAGAAAGGGGAACACATCTGCTTGTAACATCCTGGCTAGGTCAGCAGAAAGAGAATTGATTTACGAAAATTTATTTTTGGAGATTCTACCTTTCCTTCATCCAATATAATCAAGTAAACTAGTGAAATAATCCCTAAACTGGCTATTTTGCCTCCTGTGCTTGAACCCATAGCACACCTTCTCAGTTCTTCCTGATATGTGTTAAAATCACACTAACTAAAAAATCTAACGCACTTTGGAATTGAATTAATTTTAACTCTAAATGGTTAACAAAATATAGTTGGATTTTCAAGAGCTAAATTGGATCTTTATTTAGGAATAAGACTTAACTAATCTATAGTCAGGAGCAAGGCTCAGTGTTTGGAATGGAAGACTTCACCCGAGCAGACTTTTATTTCCACCAACAGAATTAGACCAGGTCCTAATACTCTAGAAAATGCTACCCTTTGCCTTTGTAAAGTGTTAAAGACTTGGTGGTTTCTTCATATGGAGCTTATATCAGCTGAATAAGAGGCAGCTGGGGTTTGTATGGTAATAAGAGTTAGAATTCATTGCCAGCGGTAGGAAAATGAACACAATAAATTATAAACCCAAATAAAATTGTCAAGATGCATTTTTGAAAACTCAATGATTTTTCAAAAAGATTTTCTGTACCTTTCACAATGATTAAATGTGACTAAACAAGTGGCCGAAAATGAAAAGTGCTAATTGTGAGTGTCTGGGCAGCTACACAAATTAACAATAAATTTGTGTTCACTGAATAGGAAAGAAATACAAAGACTGTCCTGATGAGAGAATGGAGTCTGGCTGCACAGTACAAAACTGCAGGTTAGGGAACATGTTCCAAGAGTTAGAGGAAAAAGCTTGCTTAAGCACCAGTAGAGCAGAACCCCAGAAAACCACTGCCGAACTTTATGTTTGAGCCTCATCTTTTAGCTAGTTTTTATTTTGATCACGTATTACTTTTTTAAGCACTATCTACAGTTATGCAAAAGTGATCACTATGTGGATAGAACTTTTACAGCCTGTCGTATCTCCAGTTTTGCTTTGAGTGATCCCATTGAGTCAGAAGACACACAGTGCTGCTATCAACTTAGTTCTCCTGCATCTGTGCTCCTACAGCTTCTCATCAAGGCTGGTAACCCTAATTCTAGACATGTTCAGCCCCAGAGGCCTCTAAGATGAGGTAAGCAGGCAACGTCCAAGAAATTGGTGCCTGGGTACACAAAAAACGCTGATTCAAAGGATACATTCACTGCTTCTCATACAATGTCTGCATCACAGGATTGGGTTGCTTCTGCTGAAGCATATGGCATGGCTTTGCATGCATCAGTGTCAAAGGATTTAACTTGAACTGACTGCACATCATTTTATAGCACAGAAGTTAATCTGATACAGTACAAAGATTCTTGCCTTTACTATTTTGTAAATTAATGACTACTGTGTCTTAATTCACCTGATATCCAGTATCTTGACTATTGATAGCAATGAGATGAATGGCATCTCCTGAAAAATGGCTCCAGGATAGTGAATAATCATGTCAAATTTCTTAGGATTATTTGGCACTGAGCTATCACAGAGGGAGGATATAAGCCAACCTCTAACTAATGAGGGTTTTGACACAGTTCTTCTTGCGGGGGTTCCTAATTACCTGCCAAACATTTTTTATTGCATTATCTGAAGCAGTTAGTGATTTCTGAACATGTGATACTCAATCATGTGGCCTTGCTGCGTCTATTCCCATTGACTATGTGACTGATCCCTCACCAAACAATTTTCAGAGGCAGAAACAAATTGACAGTGGAACTACTTACATGGAGTAACATTGCTTTGGGAACATTTTTGGGGATGAATTTTGAAGTGCATCCACTCCTTCTGATAAAAGATTTCTGCCAGCAAGGTTTAAGAAGGGTTTAAGGTGGACTCCAAGAAAGCAAGCATACAGACAGTTGAAATGTGTAGGATATACTATGTCTGGAAGTGCAAGCTGTATAAAAAAATGACCTATGTTTAAGGTGGCTATTCTAGAGCCCATAGAGAGATGTTCTTACAGCTTATGGATGCACATATTTCATTGTCAGTTGATACCCATAACTGAGAATCATTAAAATAGCCCTTCATGAGTAACACAGGTAAAAGGATTACAGGCAAATTCATAAAACACAGACCAAAGTTATCCTAGTTATTTCTAGGAACTTAAATAGGTTTCTTAAGTTCAGATCCTGGTTCACAGAAACCACCTGAGAAAGATTTGGCCCATAGAAGGGCGAAATCATCTTCAGGAGGTACTTGACTCACTTTTCACTGAGGTGTCTTATTCTGTCAATTATAGAAGTCCAGAGCAACTAGGCTCCCAGGAACCTCAATTAAATACCTAAAATTTGTCAGAGTAAAATGGCCCCAGGAAAATGGTTCCAAAAACTTCAAATGCACCAGGCTCTGTTGTAATTCACTTAACGGACTTTCAAATTAGTCAGAAAATGTGATCAAAGCATCACATTAAGGCACTATTAAGAGGAATACACTTTGATCATGACTAATGAGGTGCAAAAGCAGAAAAAAGACAAAACTTCAATGAAATAAAAAGATAATTAAATGTAAGAACTAATCTTCCTGCATGCCATCTTATTGACAGGGCAGAGGTTAATATTAGTGCATATTTAGAGAGACATTATTATCTAATTCTCTAACCAGTTCTTTTCAAAAAAGCTGAGGTTACTTTTCCCAAGAGTAAAAAAGATCTAACATAAAAAATGATAGGTTATAAATGGATGGCTTAAATGTATTTTTTTCCATACCATTTCAGGACTCAAGTATCAAGTCTAAATTCCAGGGTTTGGAAAAACTGGGGAGACTTTCCTGATTCAAGAAAGGACTAGCACCAGCAGAATACTGTACCCATTGATTAAGCTTTATATCTCTCTGTGAGAGATAAAATGAGTGCCCCATTTATTGACAGAAAAACAGAAAAACATGGATAAAATGGTTTTTCTAGTAAGAGAAACAATACTTTTAATTTTTAGGTCTATCATTCATTTGCCAGATAACACAGTGCCTCTGGTTTATTAATAAGAAATATGATATTGGTGTGTTTTGTACTGCAAAGGAGTACAGCCATGCTACTGGACATGAAGGATGAGGCTTCTGTGCTCCATGCTCTGAAGAACTAGCACAGTAAATATGTGTAGTAATAAAGCTAGATTTAAAGGGAATTTAAAATCTGTTAATTTATCACCATTTATCTTCAGCTTTTATTGACCTGAAAAACACTATGCTGCCAAAAACCCAAATGCCTTATAAATGATGCTGAATCAACAGCTCTGAAGTATCATCACAACTGTTGGTAGTATGGAAAATAATAAATATAACACAAATAATACTCAAGGTCTTAGATTAAATTTCAGCAATGACAATGTATAAGTAATATATTTTACAATAAATAGTATATAATTATATAGCATAAGTATAGTATATGATTATACTATATTGATACTATATAATTATATAGTATATAATTTATACTATATGCATTATTCTATATTAATAGTAAAATGTTATTATAATATGTATTATAAAAGCCAGATTCACTAATATTTATATCACCTTTTAGTAATATGCATGTGGTAATCTAAATAATGATATGGAGTCTATAGCCTGAATATGATACAGGATTTTATTGACTACTTCATTATTGAATTAAAATATTTATGTTTTTTAAATTTAAAGATCTGGAGGAAACAAACCTGTCCCTTTCTTCTTGTGGGCATTAAAGCTGTGAAAAAAAAAGTAAATTTGTCAAGTTTGTTGTATAGGTAGAATTCGATTTATATCTTCTGAGAATATCATCCATGGCATTAGGTTTTTCTACTTTTTCTCATTGGTGAATGATGGACTGTACCATGAAATAAAAGAAAACAAAACCACAAATGCTTTTAAGCTTGATAAATGGAAATGCTTTTAAAGTGTGAATTAGAACTACCCTGTGGAACTGATTGCCAGAATATCACTGATCCTAAAAGTTCATCAAGCATTATTTGATGTTGGACAAGATGACCTCCAGAAGTCCCTTCCAGCTTCAACCATTCTATGATTCTGTGGTTAAAATGATTAACAGTTTAAATAGCAAGAAAAGTAGTACAGTCATAAATTCATAGGAATTTGTAAAAAATACACTAGAGGGGAAATAACTGATCTGCATTATGCAACTTTCCACAGAAAAGGTAGAAAGAAATCTTCCCCAGAGAAGTCTTATTTTGTTAGGCTTACATTTTTAATCTTTGGTCAAAGAACCCCAAATCCCTGCTTTAATATATACTCTAAAATGTATTAAGAAAACAGTCAGTTCTGATAGGAATTAGCAAGACACAGACTCCAGCTTCAGTGAAGAATTTACTTATGAAGTGTTAGTGGGTTACATATTAGATTATTTTAGCAGTGAATTTCTTTTCTTTTCAGTTATCTAGTTTTAATTTCCTATTTTTTCAACTGTTAGATTTTTAAAATACTAAATATGATAGTGTGTTCGTCTACCTCTTCTTCCTATTAAGTAAAATTGATGGATTTTTTAATCCAGAAGTTTAATTTTAGTATAGTAAAAACTCAAGATTTATGCTATATAATCATTCATTACACTTGTATGTTGACTCAAAGAAATGCCATATTGTTAGAAACTCCGGGTCAGCAAATGTAAAATGAGGTCATGCTTCTAGATGTAAAGTGGGTACTTTATAATGTCAAAATCAGTGAATTATGATTATGATACAAGTTCCAAACCATTGAAAGACAGCATTTTTCTTTATGTCTTCAGGGAAGCGTGCAAATTATGCAAATAGTGAACATGAGGTAGAACATTTGCAAAGAGCGAGCAATGGATCAGATCTCACTCAACTATCCGAAGTTTTTTCTTACTGTTCAAGTGAATGTATTTACAAGCATACCCATGCAATCTTAATTCTCCACCAGCACAGAAACATTTCAGAAAGAAGAAAAAGGGAGAAAAGTTTGAAATTTTTTTTTTTCTTAACTTTCTGACAAGAGAGGAACACATCACCTCCTGAGTATGACTGTTTTATTATACTTAAGAAGAGGCAAATATTAGATTATAAAGACTGCAATCAATATTTTTACATTATGACATACAAAAGCACAATTTAATTAGTGGTAGGTAAATTTTGGTATATATCTACATCTGCATGCCTTTAGCATACATTCTTCTCTGAGCACGGGAAAAATTAAAAATTTCCTTCAGGAGGCAGCAAGTGTTGGGAAAGCATGAGTGATGTTCATGGACAAAGAAATGAGTCCTGGAACATTCTGTTCTGTAAACCTGAGCAACGTGTTAGTCTGATATAAACACTTAAAAACTAATATCTGGAAAATTTAAGAGTGTTATGTTGTAAGCTACTCTATGCTGTGATTAAATGTTGATGTTTTGTATATACATGGGTCTTATGGAGTAAATTGCAGAGCTGGGTGTTATTTTTTATACCAGGCAAGTGCCAGTTTTCAAGCTAAGAAAAGCTTTGGCTGGGAGATACTTTATAAAGCTGCATTTCCTTGCCATATTTTGAGCAGAAAAGAAAGTAACAGCAATCCAACTATGAGAAGATGATAATGGAAAATTTGATAGCTGGATGCTGCTGTAGGTAACTTTATGGAACCACTAGCATGCGTCTCAGTATTAAGAATTAGGAGAGCCCATCACATCTTCCGCTTCCCTCTTCTCCTGCATCTCAGAAAGAAAGGGTGATATGCCCAGGCTTGTGATGCTTTCTGACTTTTGTTAACAAAGAGGTTATTCAGGTTGGAGGCTGATGATGCCCTTATATTTGTATTCACTCTGTTTGAAGACTCTGTATGTAGTTATTCTCACTTTTAACCAGAGACTGGAAACTTTCTGAAATCTAAGTTAGACTAAGAAGTCTATCTACTTTTGATTTACCTCTTAATTCCTTCTATATTGTAGAAGTTGTATTAATTAGCTTCTTTTCATTCTCCAGTGCTCCCTTTGGTTACCCATAGGTAATAAGTTGCTCTCATTCTCTTATATGGGCTCCAGCAGCTTTTACAATTCTAAAATGTACGCCTTAAGACCTGACTGTCTCTGTTTTAAGCTGCTTTAATTATTAAATGGAAAAGAAACATTATTTATTGAAGTACTGGGCTTTTTGGTAAGGCAAGAAATAAAACATCAAAATTACTGAATTAATTGACTAAAGCAGCAACTTGTTCCTATGCCAAATTATCAATGAATTCCTTGCCTCTTATTAAAATCTGTTGTGGAGCAGATTACAAAAAACCCCAAGCAAGTAAAAACCAATGAGTATTTGTTTATAACTCTGATCAACATGTCTAATAACCTTTGTTAGCATTTCCATAAGCAACTATGTTTTCCAGTATTTCTAAATTCATAAATTGCTCTTTGGCCACAGAGTTTATGATTGACAGATGGTAGCTGTGCAATGTATTTTGGAACAAATGCAGCTGACAGACTGTAGGTGGGTAGCACATATAGCTGGCCAATCTCAGTTCTGTCCACATATGAATAGCACAGTGTATAAGGTAATTTTTTTGTTTGTTTCCTATTATTTAAAATAAAATTAAATACTCTGAGTGTGAGTACCGAAATTTAAAAAAAAGGAACAGTTCTTCAGATCATGCAAACTGTGTTCACTTGACTGATCAAGCACGGAGCTAATAGAAACATGTTGACTCAGATCAACTGAGGATGTGACCACTAGTGCATATATCAGGAGTCACAGAAGGATATAAAGAAACCCCACTGCACTTTGTAAAGGTTTAGAATTTTGTCTTCTCCATACAGAATGAAAAAACTTTGGTATGTTCTATTGGTTTTACCCATCAGCTAGCAAAATGGTATCTCAGGCTCTGATTACTCTGCAAGATGCTCTCAAAACATGAATAAATGATTTGTATTTTATTGCAAGGGCACCAGCAGGCCATCAGAAAGGTAAAAATGTGTTGTACAGCATTTAAAGCTTTTCTGAAAAGAAAAAAAAATGGACATGGAGAGAAGGTGTCTGAGCATAATAGGTAGGGAAAGCCTATTGATAAAATCTTTAAGTTAGGTAAGCTTTGCCTCATGAGATGCTTCAAATGGAGTGATTATAAGCACTGCACATCAGACCCTACAGTTAGTATTGTGTGTACTACACTTAGTAGATAGACCTGTTTAATGAAGCTATGGGGCAAAATATTTTCTCCTGCAACAAAAGCAGAGTTAAAAATGGTTCTGATGATTTTATTGCTCCGAACACCCAAAGGGTTGCCCCTGAGAGAAATCATTTTTTGGAACTCTTCTGTTCTTTGAAAGGTCAAATATAAATCTTGCAAGATCTTAAAAACTTTGTGTCACGTTTAGTTCTAAGATGGTGACATTTCATCTTATTAAGGGAATTGCTTTTAAAAAAATTTCAATGACTAGAAAACACAGCTTTCAGACTTTTAGCAAGACTTTCCTCTGCTTGTGCTCCTGTTTAGTGAAAAAAAAGAGGTGCTAAGGAAATACTGACAGACCACAATGAAGAAGGCTGTGTTGCCTCTAGCACTCATCAAAATAATTAGGAGTATGAGGTGGTTTTCTGTCTACCTGCACAGGGCACAAAGTTTTTAAATATTGACACTGTTGCTTGGGGAAACATGAACTTAACAGCTTGAACCAGAGATACTCAAACTAATTAACTATTTCTGTGTAAGAACTGCAAAGGGAGGTCTGTTACAAAACTCTATTTTATAATCACCTTCTATTTGACCTAATTAATGCTTAAGTAGAAGATCAGGGCCAGTTTCATTTATAATTATTCATGTATTTGCTTCTTGAGTTGAACTGCTGGTACTGTTGTATTCAAGGATTTCTCTAGGTATAACCAACAGGATACAGGATATTCAAGCTAAGCCATTTTCTGCCCAAGCAAGTTGCCCTGTTTTAACTCTGTCCAAAATACTGCTGGTGTGAAGTGCCTTATAAGAAGATGAGCTCAAAACTAAATCATTTTTTAACCAGCTTTCATTAAATATGGAAATTTTTTTTGTTTCTTTTCTTCTTCAAGCAGACAAGCCAATGTCCTTAACACTCGCAGTTCACAGAGCATCGATGTTACTGGGAAAAATATCTTTCCAAAGCAAAAAAGTTGTTGATCTTTTTTTAAACACTGGGGGACAAAGTCCATGAATGCTTTTCCAAATGGCATTAAGCCAGATGAGAAAACAAAGGTCTGGTCGCAAGAATAGTTGTAGTATATATATGTCTTCTTCCCCAGTGTAAGTACAAGAACCACACTAACATATTAACCTGGATGTTTTTCCCATAATACACCCCATACTTATGGTTCAATGGTCTTCAGCTATCCCTGGCTAGATCTCATTTCACTATCAATAGTGATGTCTACTTTTTGAGCTTAATGTCTGCTTGCAGCTACCCTCCTTCCCTCGGCAGTCAGTTTACAATAGATTACTGGAGTACTACACAAAATATCTGCATAAGGAATGGAGTTTCCTAATGGCTAGCAGCAAGAAATATTCTGATGGAAGAATAAATTAAAATGTATTGACACTTAGGCAGATTTTTTAAAATTCTGAGAGTTTAGTAACAAAATCTACAGTTAAGAAAGATTTGGTAAGACACCATAGTTCTTTTTTATTGCATTCTATTGCACGTAACAAAGGGTTATAAAAAGGTTAGAATAAACCGTCTTTCATGCATTTTCAGAATATACTGCATATGCTTTGGGGGAATTGTGAGTTATGTGTACATAAAGCATGCAAATGTAGGAAAGGTCACTCAAAGCTAAGCTAAAATTTATCTTAGCAATATGGTGCTTTAAATCTTGGGTTAGCTTGGAAAAAAAGGGTATATTCAGTTCTGGTTTTGAGCAGGAGCCAAAAACAAAACATTTTTTCACATATCCCAACAGAAGGCTTCATTGTACTCAAAGATGAGTAAAGTTTTAGAGAAAACAGGGACAGAATTTAAAGGGATTCTAATTGATATGAATTTGAATCCCTAGATACAAACACCAGAAATATGCTTATTCTCTGATAATTCTCATCCTAATCAAATTACAGTCTACCTGTCTGTAACAGGGTTGTCTGCCTGGTAAGGTCCAAAAGCTCTAGGTTTAATCAGCCCCATTCAGCTGCCCCATCTACCCAGTGCATGATTTAAGAGGAAGAATTTAGTTTGCTCCTATAAGAAACTGGGTGACATAAGGGCTGGCAGACTATGATTTGAAGATGGAACTGAGACAGTTGTGTTGAATGCAATGATCAAGTTAGTGGTAAGTTGTTGAAGATGATTTTGGTCTTGATTTCTTACAATGGGTTTAGGTTTTTGGATGCTGAGGGGTCAGGGAAAGGTGGCAGCTATGAAGAGAAACTTTGTGAAGAGGTATTTAAGAAGCAGAAGGAAAAGTGCTGTTTGGAAGCTGCAGGCAGGAAATGGCTGTGAAAGGGAATGTGGTCACCAAGATACCACGCAAGAAAATGCAGCAGATGATTGATAAGAATAATGGCCAAGCAGGAACTTTCCGGAATTCAGACGTCATAAAGCCAGTCATAACATCAATGTCTTCCATGTTGGGAAAGTGCTAAAAGCTGCTGGCAGAAGGGCAAAGAGCAGGAGAAACATATCTTTTCTAGCAGTCAGAGCAGGATAGGAAGCTGAACGGGGAAGATGTCTGAGCACTTCTGAATCAGGACGCAGAGAAAATGAAGCAAAGATGGAAGAGAAGGGTAGCAAACTTTCTCTTCATTTAAGAAGTTCATTTTGAAAGCAGACTATTGTGCAGTGTGACAGAAAATGCTTGACAGCAAAGGAGGAAATATAAAAAATTTTAAGTCGGGAATTGGCAGGGAAAATGGGCTCTGAATTCGTAAAGACACCTTTCATGGATGCCAACTCATTTAACTACAGAAAGAACTTGAGAAGTGTGTTTTGTAATTAACAGGCATGAGGTGGAATTGGCTACTGTAGGTGAGAACTGAAGGGAGACCCAAAAATAAGGTGCTATCTGGAATTGGTCTTACTGTACCAGATGGGTACATTGATAGGTGAATGTTATTAAACTCTGCCTCTGGTTAACTGATGTGTGAGATGAACTCTGAGCGGCAGAGGCCAAATAAGGGAGTAGCTGAGGGGGCTGAAAACCATCTGGCAAGGAATGAGGGAAGAAACATGTTTTGTACTACAGGACTTGGCCTGTTTTTGAAAAAGACTTTAAGAAGGATGTGTATAATAGCTAGCTAGATTTTCTGTGGGTTGTGAGGTCTCAAGACTAGCTGTTCAGTTAATTGTGCTACTTCACTATTGTGGTGAACTTGAGAGAGAGAAAACCAGGCAGTAAATGGCTTGTGGGTGGTTGGAGGAGGATGATGAAAATCACTAGACACATTTTGCATACAATCTGTCTGGAATTCATCATATGCCATGAGGTTCTGAGGTATACTACTGCCGTATGGTGTTCTGAGAGACATGCCCTACACAATGAAAAAATTGAAAAACACCCCCACTTGAAGTCATTTGTAGTGAACCATGTCTCAGTATGCATCTGTATAACCTGGAGCACAATCTAACAGCAGTAAGTAATGGCTGCGCTATTTACCATGATGAAGATTAATGTCAACATTTTATCTTTTTCCTCTGATAATTTATTCCAGATAAAAACTTGTGATTCACTTCTCCTCTGGTACAAGGCTATCATGTAACTGGCTGAGTTCATCAAGTTCACCACTTACATAAAACAAATTGGCATGATTTCCTCCTTCTTTCTGTCAAATACAAAATGTCCAAGAAATATGGCTGAAAGCAATTAGATTAATGGCAAAATATGTTTTACAATTGCTTAGTTGTTCTAATTTTGAAGGTATTGCAACATTTTTTAAAAAGCACTGGAATTTCAAAAGATTAAATAATCTCTGGGGAATATCTCTTGACTTTTGACTTAACCACCTGCAATGACCCCAGCATTTGAAAGAACCTTTGTGATGCAGCAGCAAAATATCATGATTGATCCTTTCCTTTGGAGATTTATTGAATAGAAACTTAGGCCTAGAGAACAAGAACACAGCTTGTTTTTGTATTGAGCTTAAAACTGAAATTACCATGGCAATTCTCCAGGGTGTGATGTAGACAGATATGTGTGACTTGCTACCTTTATAGATAGGTGAGCTTAGTTGGTTCTTGAGGTGTCTCTGTAGAGGCAATCATGGATGTATCTGTCTCAATGAATTGGTGTTATGCAAATATTAAGTATTTACAGTAATGGCTTATTTTGTCTCCAAATAGGATGCTGTTAGGAAGAGAAAAATATTGAGGAGGGCACTGAATGAGAAGGCTGTTATTTGAAAAAGTGCTTGCCTGAATATTATTAAAGCTAGAAAGGGGAGAAAAGCCAGGGCATTGCTGTCACATATATAGATAATGAGAGGGAATGGAAACCACAGTTGAGAGAAGCTACCTGCAAAAGGGTAGGTGAGTAGAAACCAGAAGGATGAGGTTGGGAGTAATTGCAAACTCAATGATGAAGTTCTTTAAGAACAAATGGGGAAGGCATGCACGCTTGCAGAACAGTAAACTATAATGTTGTAACTGTACCTGGTGAGAAGGAGACTGTGTCTGGCCAGGAGGACTCAGGTGGTTTTTCCCTTAGAAGAAAGACATAATCTTTTTAGACAGTTATGCAAAGAAAGACAACAATCATATTTGTTTTAACAATGTGTTTCTAAAAATGTACGTGTTTGGGAAGAGCTTAATAGATGGCAACAGGTGAGTTGAATTGTTTGTGAGATTTTGTTAATAACATGCTTCATGTGGAGAAGGGAAGAGGAAATACAAGGGTTTGGGAACATGTGAGGAAGTTCACTTTTAAGCTAAAGAAAAAAGAGATTAAACATATGTATCTAAAATTAATGGCTTTTCAGACCCAAAT